>NC_064817.1:89845724-90041867 GCF_023721935.1 Panthera uncia
ATAATTATATACTTATTTATTATATATTTATTAATATATTTAAACGTATAATTATATTATATTAATTTATATTAATATTATTTATATTTATATTATATTAATGTATAATTATGTAATTTAATATTATTTATATTTATATTATATTAATTTATAATTATGTAATTTATAATTATTATAATTATATTACAATACATAATAATATAATCCTATAATATATAATCCTATTAATTATAATATATAAACATAACATACTTATATTATATAATTAATTATATTATATTTATATATAATTATAGATTAATTATATTATTAATTATATAATAAATAATAATATAAACATAATATTATAATTATCATTATAGGATTATAAATATAGGATTATTATAATTCCTGGTGCCATGATCTTTGGTCACTGAAATATTTTGAAGAGCTATGAATTTTTTAATAGCAGAATTATAAACATTAGTTTAAATCTTTTCCCATTCAGTAGTAAACACTAGCTGCAAACCACCAGTGCTATGCAAATAGTAGCTATGGTAAACAAATAATTCCTATGAGATTTTTGCAAGCTTTTCACTTGGTTAATTGAACAACAGAGTTATGTGCTCACTCTGACTCCCCAAACTCAGTGGGAGAGTTAATATGAGGTCATTTATTTTGAACATTGCAAATATGAAGTGCCATATAAATGCACCACAATAATACAAATGGTGAGTTGTACTGAAGCTTAATGTCATACTTCCCATTTCATTATATCGCAAGATTTGATTTAGCAAAATTTCGTCTTTTCATCAGCAGCAGGAATCACATATTCACACTAGGAAACAAATGAGCGTCACTAAGGAAATAGTTTTGTTCAAGTAGCATGCTTTCGATATATGAGTCAGTTCTTCAAAGTCATATGAAGGATCATGTGCTGTACAGTATTAGGATTATATGGGCACTAGTTCCCTCCCCAGCTTTAAATAAGACCACGCCTTAAGCGCTGGAAAAACTGAAAATGTACCTGTTCTCAAAGGCTGAGATGAAATTTCATTTACTGGTGCCATTTTCTAACTACAACATGATCTCTTGCATTACAGTGATTTCCGGGCTATCCACTTAACCTTTTTACTTTTCCCCTTTAGTTGGAAATAAAATCTGTATCTAATCAGTAGCACCTACTAAGATGATGTTCCAGATTTACTGAGAAGCCAATAAGTGTTGGCAGAAGAAAGAGGAAAGTTCTTCTTAAGAAGGGTGGGGGGAGGGAGTCTTAGAAGTCTTAAGCATGCTACTGAAAATCACGAAATTAAACAAAGCGCTTACTTGTACCACTTGGGTGCGGAAAATAATATTAGAAACCCTGGAAACCACGTTTCCTTCAGCCAAGCAGGTCCACAGAGAGGGACAGTAATAGAAGTTACAGGAGCAAACTGAATGCAAGTACACAGGTAACGGGTTTTGATTTTGTTTTTCCTCATTGATCTTCAGTTCCAGTTGAAATGGTTTTGGTTTCATCATTTGGGACTCTGTTAAAAGATTTCCAACATAAGATGAAAAGGAGTTGATTATTGACGCAGCTATATAATGCTGATGACACTTCTTCGCCTTTGTCCTATTTCCTTTGAGTATTATAAGCGCATTTGCCCTCTTATATTATAAACCTTAAAGAGAAGAAAATAATGCCTTGTGCCTGTAGTTGCTTATTAACGGTTCTCTGTGAGGTTTCACTGCAGGGAAAGGATTTAAAAACTTAATAATCTGCTAGTTCTTTGAGCAGTTTAGAGCACAGAGATATTTAAAGTTTTATGGCGTTCTCCGGGGAAGCCATCGTCTCTTTGCCTTTTGTCACATTTAAGATTTTAATTGCCTCACTGTTTCAATAACAATTACAGCCTATTCAGACATTTTCTTTTCGAGATCTGACAGCTCTGAGTTTGAGTTGCTGAAAACCTTTCCTTAAGTGGGTTATATTTGTTACCCAAAATCTCCAAGGAATTTCAATGTGTGCTGTACGGGATCAAGTTCCCATCTACTTGCTGCGGAACCATCAGTGTTTTACCTGATTTTCCATTTTCTTTTGTGCCCCAAATCTCGCAATGTACTGACTCAGTCACTTGACTTATTAGTCTGCATCTATCCAAATAAAGTGTCTTCTGCTTTTTTTGGCATAAATTTAATTCAATTCCTATTCAGCCTTGTTCGAATCCAGTAAAGCTTTTCTATTAAGATGGATGTGGCAATGCGCAACTTCTAATTTGTTCCCAAGCTTCTTTACCCTTCGGGACGTGTCTTTAGGAGATCTTGAGCCTGCTTCTCCCATTTCTATCTCGAGGAATACAAGACAAAGTAAATTCAGTAAATTAGGATGTAAACATTTAAAATGGGTTGAATCTATTTTCTCTGATAGGGAAGAAATTGGGTTTTTTTTAACATTTATTTTTGAGAGAGTGCGCACGCACACACACACACACACACACACACACACACACACGTGCCAGTGGGGGAGGGGCAGAGAGAGAGAGGGGGACAGAAGGTTCGAAGCCGGCTCTGAGCTGTCAGCACAGAGCCTGATGTGGGGCTCAAACTCACAAACCAAGAGATCATGACCTGAGCCAAAGTCAGATGCTCAACCGACTGAGCCACCCAGGCGCCCCGGGGAAGAGATGGTTTTACCTCACAAAGGGAACAAGCCTTTTCCACTACATCCTGCAGGTTGGCTCCTCGCCTCTGTTCTCATCTAAGCCACTGTCCTGGGGTGTTCATGCCATCATCCTTCACTTTTTTAAGTTTCCTGATATTTCAGTCATTCCTACTCCCACACTTTGATCCTTCTCTGCTCACATCTGTGCCACTAGAGTAATTCAGGAGTCTTCATATACCTCGCATTAACTGTATTGACTGTATTCGTTTTCTCCTGCTGGGTAACAAATCACCCAGAACTGTGGCTCAAAACAACACCCATTTATCAGCCCACAGTTCTGTAGGTCAGAAGCCCAGGGTCGTCACCTGGGTTCTCTGTTTAAGGTCTCAAAAGGCTGATGTCAGTGTGTCTGTTGGGCCCAACTCTTGTGTATAGGCTCTGGAGAAGAATCTGCCTTCCTGGTCTTTTAGGTTGTTGTTGGAACCCAGTTCCTTATGGTTGTAGGACTGACATCCCTATTTTCTGGCTGGCTGTCAGCTGGGGACTGCTTTCTGCTCCTAGAGGCAGCCCCCATTTTGTTTCTCACATGGCTGCCTCCACCATCAAAGCCAACAACTGCATTTAGAATCCTTTTTTAAAAATGCTTCCATTCCCTCCGACACCTCCTCCAGTTACAAGCCAGAGAAAACGTCCTACTTTTAAAATCTTTTTTTTTTTTTTTTAAGTTTGTATTTTTTGAGACGGGGAGAAAGGACAAGCACGAAGAAGGGGCAGAGAGAGAGGGAGAGACAGAGAATCCCAAGCCGGCTCCGCACAGAGCCCATCGTAGGGCTCAATCTTTCGAAACGGGGAGATCGTGACCTGAGCCTAGATTGAGAGTCAGACGCTTAACCCACTGAGCCACCCAGGCGCCCTGAAAGTTTCCTACTTTTAAACGGCTAATGGGATGAGATTAGCTCTGCCTGGATAATCTCTTTTGCCATATGGAGCAACAAGCTCATGGGAGTAATATCTCATGTTTACATGTCTCTGTCACACCTACTGGACGGGGGACTGTGCAATGGTGAGGGTCACTGGGATCATTCTTAGAGTTTTTGCCTGTCGTACTAACCCAATATCATGAAAAGCTTTAAAGTTTCAAAAACTTTTGACCAATATTGACAGCACTGAAGTGCACTGTAGTGTGAAATTCAGAACACACACACACACACACACACACACACACAAAGTGTTTCACAAAAAGTATTTATTCTTACTGCGTGCAATAAATGATGTTATTTTCTATTCTCTTCTATGTCATAAAAATTACTTCAACCTACCCCATTTAGAACCCCCTCCCTTTTTTTCTTTTTTTGCCACATTGGGAAAGGCAGCCGCTTTTGTTTCCTTTCTGGGAAACCCCTTGGTAATTTTCGCAGTCTGCAAAACTGGTCCATCAAAATTGGGATGAGATAACATTTGAAAATAATTATCTGTTACTTTTAATAGTAACTTATCTTATTCTTTTTTACATCAGTGTCCTTGCCATGTGCACATCGATATACCTTTAATATAAAGAAAGAGGCTCCAGAATTCGATATGTACCCACATAGACTGTTGCACGTGGGGGTAAGAGCGTTTTATTCTATCAAAACCACCACAGTGCCCACCAATATAAATGACCTTTTTCTTGTAGTTATTGTGGTAGTCACTAGATGGCAGCTCTAAAATGTGTGTTGCCCAAAATGAAAGGTGTCCACAGAAGGAAGTCTTATTAAGTACTAGAATTCTACCTGAGACATTCTATGGGATCTTGAGAATGCTCCACGATAAAGTGAGTGTTCATGTGGCACAGTCTAATGTCCTCAAGTTTTTTTTTAGAAATATTTATTTATTTACTTAAAATTTTTTTTAATGTTTGTTTATTTTTGAGAGAGAGAGAGAGAGCGCGCGAGAGAGGGTGAGTAGGGGAGGGGCAGACAGAGAGGGAGACACAGAATCCAAAACAGGTTCCAAGCTCTGAGCTGTCAGCACAGAGCCCGAGGCGGGGCTCAAACTCACGGACAGCGAGATCATGACCTGAGCTGAAGTCGGACATTCAACCGACTGAGCCACCCAGGCGCCCCTAGAAACATCTATAATACATTTTCTTTCTTTTTGCTTTAAGCTATGGCTTATTAATACGACTCATCATACAGTTCATCATTCCACTCATACACTGTAAGTGGCTTTGGATCTGCTAGGCTTGAGACTGAAATACAGTTTCCTGCCAGTAACCTTCTGCCCGATGCAAAATTGGCACAGGGTGAATCTTTCAGATCCCAACCCCTTGTTACCTCTTAAAAAAGCCATATTTGATCGACCAATCCAAACTAACCTCGCTGGTGGCACCCTCTCCTTTCTCTCAGCGCCAATGCCAACCTCCAGCAATATGGGACGTGTGTGATCATTCATCCAAGGTCTGCGACACGCAACAGACATTCTCCTCCATCCAAAAAAAGGATCCTATCTATTTTGCTTCTCACCCTGCCACCAGCACCTAGCACGGTGCCTGACATACAGAAGGCCCTCAATTGAAGCTTATTCAATAAGTTAATGATGACGCCGAGCATCAAGTCTTTTCTTTTATCCTCCTCGGGTGTTTCTTTTTTTGTTAGAGACAAAGTGAACCGCCTTCACTGTCATTGCGAAAAAGAAGGCAACCACTTTTAGGTGTCGTCTTAAAGCCTGCCTCTGCAACTTTTTAATGAACATGATGACTTTGAAAAAAAAAAAAAAAAAAAGGCGTACCTGTCATTTTCGTAGAGGAAGGGAAGAAATATCAAGCTGCTGGCCAATGTTTTCTTTCTCGAGACTGCATCTCCCGTGATTCACCGGATTTTACAGGACTGCCAGTTCCTTCATTAACATCAACGGTTGCCGCCACAGATGAATGTCTTGGCAAAGGAAGCATGAGTCTGCAGACTTGAAAGAATATAAAATATAAGCATCATGAATGCATCTCTTCATTTTATTGTAGCAGTTTACGCTGGCAGGGGCTTTTGTACTCCTTCATATTGTGTTTCTTTCACAACAGCATAGCTCAGAGAATGAAGCGTCGAATTACTCCTTGAAATGGAACATGAATTATGCCTTAGTGTAAACAGGACTGACATGCTACTCCAAATCATTATGAATGGATGTGAAAGCCTGTAATTCCACCTGCCCTAGTCAATAAAAACACATTCCATCAGGCTCTCCAGTTTGATGGACACAACATACCTTCCCCAATTCACCGGCTCTTTGTTTTATCCTTGTTGTTTTATCTGAATAGCAAGCGCCCCATGGAAATAGAAACTTCAGGAATGGTTTGCTGATGGGCTTTGAGTCAACATAAAGACTCCACATGGACTGGACATGCTCATTTTTTCCTCACCTGCCGGTCCTGCTTTGAGCTTAAACATGAAAGTAACCCACAGAGGTGGTTCTTTTACACTCATTGCAAGCGTTAAGAGCAATATATATATGATTTATAAAGTTTGATTTGTATAAATGTACTCTCCAGGGGGCTTCCTCCTCTTTATAATACGTTGCGTTACTTCACCATGTTAAACAGAAACCTATAGCTTTTGGCAACCCAGTCAAGAAAAAGGTAGTAACCGAGCAGTCACATATAATGGACATATAATTTTACAAAATAAAAATATTAGACGGGGTTAAGTTGAAAGGTCATTGATCAGCCTGCTATTTTTTATTTTTTAATTAATTTATTTATTCAAATCCAAGTTAGTTAACATACAGTGTAGTATTGGTTTCTGGAGTAGAATTTAGTGATCCATCACTTACATATGACATCCAGTGCTCATCCCAACAAGTGCCCTCCTTAATGCCCGTCACCCATTTGGCCCATCCCCCCCACCCAACACCCCACCAGCCACCCTCAGTTTGTTCTCTGTATTTACGAGTCTCTCATGGTTTGCCTCCCTCTCTGTTTTGATCTTATTTTTCCTTCCCTTCCCCTACGTTCATCTGTTGAGTTTCTCAAATTCTACACATGTGTGAAATAATATATTTGTCTTTCTCTGCCTGACTTATTTCGCTTAGCATAATACCCTCTAGTTCCATCCACGTTGTTGCAAATGGCAAGATTTCGTTCCCTTTGATCACCGAGTAGTATTCCATGGTATATATACCACATCTTCTTTATCCATTCATCATTTGATGGACACTTGGGCTCTTTCCATAATTTGGCTAATGCTGATAGCGCTGCTATAAACAGTGGGGTGCATGCGCCCCTTCGAATCAGCATTTTTGTATCCTTTGGCTAAATACCTACTACTGCAATTGCTGGGTCGTAGGGTAGTTCCACTTTTAATTCTTTGACGAACCTCCATTCTGTTTTCCAGAATGGCTGTACCAGTTTGCATTCCGATCAGTCTTTTAGAAAGCTATGATTTTAAGATTTGTCCAAGCTGGTTTTTTTCTAGAGTTTATTAAAAACAACTAAACAAAAGGAAAAAATATTTTAAATACTGTTGTAGATAAAGAGCAAAGACCAAGCACAAGCTACCACCCCCCCCCCAACCCCCCCCCCCCCCAAGGTGTGATATTCCTCAGGCACTCCTGGCTGCCCAAGAACAAAGGAAAGGGAAAAACCAATGGTTAACTGATAGAACTCACAGTCATGCAGGACCCGAGTCTCCATCAGTTTATAAATGTTTTAGTAAATTACAAGAAAAAGGCAATCCTATCAACAACCTAATCTCCAGAAACTTACAGACTCAGCTTCCTGGAGCCCCAACATCACCCTCCACTCCATAGTGATGTGGGGAACAAAGACAAGAAGGAAGTAGTAGGTAAAATTAAATTTCGTTATGACCGCAGCCCATTGACAAATACTTGAGGCAAATGCAGAGTATAACATTTCTCCAGGCACTCCCTACCGCCCTGAATGTTAGCGCCTTGCTAAAGGGAAGCCGGTTGACAATAGCAAGGCCTCAGGTATCTTAGCCCTCTTTAGCATATGAAAGCCCTTCTGGAGGCCTCCATTTTGCCTTTCCCTCTCCCAACTCCATAGTATATAACCAACCACTCTTCACAACCCCAGCACAGCAATTTCTGCCCACGGTCCTGTCCCCGTGCTTCAAGAAAATCACCTTTTGGCACCAAAGACTTCTCAAGAATTCATTTCTGGCCATCAGCTCTGGACTCCCACCATTCCAAAACCCCATCATCAATGACTACCAACCAACTAGCCTAATTTAACTAAAACCACACAACAACAACGAAAAACAAAACAAAACCCTCTAAGAGCTCTTTATCCTCAACGCTCCAACTCAAAAAGTTCAAAGCTATTTCTGAGCGCCTACTAGGTGTCTGCCTAAAAAGTGACGAAGAGATAGATGCTTCTTAATGGAATTCTTACTCAGAATGTCATTATGGACATTAAGTTGGGGGAAAAAATGTATCATATTTATAAAGATGTGTTAATAGCACATTGTTTCCATGGCACTATAACACCTAAAGACATAAACATCACATGAAAAACCTAAGAAAAGGCATTCAATTCTGAATGCAGGTGCTTCTATGGTAAAACGAGATTGTCCAGATACCCCTTTTCTCTGGACCAGATTGCCGAACACTATCAATTTTAGCTCAGGATGGTAGTATAATCCAGCCAATTATAAGGAGAATAAAGCCGACTGGAGAGTGTATTTATGCTGAACGTGCTGCTACAAAACTATTTACAAGAAATAATTTCTCCTCTGACAAGCCATTTATTTCCACACTGCAGTTCATAACTTAAGTGAGTGACTTCTTTTCTTTCTCCACACGTGTAAATTCTCAGAGTGTTTGAATACCATGGAAACTACAAATTTCAATTCTAGTTTGATGCAAAAACAGTCTACTTTCAACTTTGCCCTTTTTTTTTCCAGGTGACACTATTTAGACACATATATTATAACCATTGCTGACTGATTTGCCTCCCAATCTTTGAAGACAAACTTTAAAAATCGAGATACAATAAATTTTTATTGTGAGTTATTTCATTACGAATATATCACATTAGAATTGTATATTACGCAAGTAATCCATGTTAACTAAAACAGCTTGGGAGTTAGTCATGTTGCTCTGAACATAATTTTAAAATAGTCAGATAATTCCAGTTGACTAATTTGAGAAAATGCACTTTCCCATGAAATCAACATACCTCTCCATTTTAATATCTGCCAATTATTTAGCTTTTTACAGAGCAATTTCACATTTATCAGCTTTTTGGCCATACACTAGATTAAACACAGTCGGAGAAGGATTGAAGAGTTGCCCAAAGTTATGAAGTTAAGAAGTAAAAAAGTTGGACTTAACTTTCCATCTTTGGATCCCCAAAATCTATGCTCTTTCAAACACGACATACTTCCGTCTTCCTTTAATAACAAAGTCAAAGGGCTAGATGGGTGATGGGTATTAAGAAGGGCACTTGTGATGAGCACCGGGTGTTGTACGTAAGTGATCAATCACTGATTTCTACTCCTGAAACCAATATTGCACTGCATGGTAACTAAAACTTAAAGAGTAACAGGGACACCTGGGTGGCTCAGTTACGCATCCAACTTCAGCTCAGGTCATGATCTTGCAGTTCTAAAGTTCGAGCCCCGGGTCGCCCTCTGTGCTGACAGCTCAGAACCTGGAGCCTGCTTCGGATTCTGTGTCTCCCTCTCTCTCTGCCCCTCCCCTGCTCGTGCTCTGTCTCTCTCTCTTTCTCTGTCTCTCAACAATAAATAAACATAAGAAAGAAAGAAAGAAAGAAAGAAAGAAAGAAAGAAAGAAAGAAAGACAAAATCAATACAGAATGTTGTTAATATTACCCTAGCATGTTTTGTGATAACTTTTTTCACATATTGATGGCACATGTAATGGACTCCTTGATAATAAATATAAATTCCCTTTGCTGTAGATTAGTTGTTGTTCTTATGCTAGTGTGACTTTGAACTTTTGTTTGTATCTACATTGAAAAATAAAATCTGCAAAATAAAAAAAAATTACAAAGTCCGTTTATCCCCATACCTCATACATGTTGATCCTAAAGGTTTAGAGACAAAACGTTCTCAAAAAGTCAGTTGCCTGACTCAAAAATTTTAGTGTTATTCAGCACGATATATAACGGACCAAAGACTTTCTATGCGTACTTAACTATGTGACCTAGAGGGAGAGGGCCTTATTTGGCAAACTCTTCAACTATAATTGAATACTTCATTGTTTCAAAGGAGTCTCTGCTTTCAAAGTCACTGGCACAGTGAAACAGTTTTAACAAGATCAAAGGCAGTGTCATGTTGCGAATCTCTTTAGCCAAAACTACAAGCTACGTTCCCTTGTTCTTTAAAATCTCCCCAGCGGGGAGGAGGGGGGGGGGTGCCTGGGTGGTTCAGTAGTTAAATGCTCATGACTTCGGCTCAAGTCATGATCTCAGAGTTTGTAAGTTCGAGCCCCATATCGGGGGTCTCTGCGGTCAGCACAGAGCCCGCTTAGGATCCTTTGTCCCCCTGTCTCTGCCCTTCCCCCAGTCCCCCCCCCCCAAAAATAAATAAACACTAAAAAAAATGGAAATCCCGCTAGCAGAGTTTTGCTTTGCCTACAATCGCAACTGTGCTAAATTCACAAACTGCATCACAACAATAATCTAGGACTATTTGTTGGTGGGATTCTCTCCATACTACTTGTTTGAATCCATAAACTGGTATGTTTCCCAACAGAAAAAAATTGCCTTCTTTACATTTTTGCTCTAGCCACGGAAGTGTTAATTGTATCTAAAAATCACTTTGGTCCCCTGCTATTGTTTTGGGTAAATCAAATGATCAAGAAAGCAAGTGTGAGATTTAACAAAGTTTTGCGTCAACAACTTATGTTTGGGAATCGTCTCGCCAGCATATCTCTGCCAGACTCGGTCCCCGGAACAGTATGCATCACACAACCATGTGGGGCTTCCAGACTAGGAATTAATACAGATTTGAGACCAACAGTTTTCTTTCCTTTTCTTCCTTGTGTGTCCTTCTCTCCCTCCCTCCCTCCGCACCTTTATTCTTTCCTTCTCTTCTTCCTCTCCTTCTTTTGTTCCCTTTTTCTTCCCGCCTTTAGCCTGACTTCCTTTGTGGAATATTTGAAGAGCCACGTGTTGAGGAAGGCATTCTGCTGCCTCTAACTTTGTAGCCTGTGACATTTCCTTCGTGTCCTTCTCTTAAAGGGAGGGTATGAGGCATCGGCACTAAAAGTTGTGCGTACAGTAGTGAGACTTTAGTCATCTGTGACTCTTGGAGGCCCTTTGCCCTCCGGAAGGCTCAGCATCAAAAGACTGGAAAGAGATTAATTTGCTTCTAATCTTGGCACTGACAACAGTTAACAACATGACACTGGACAGGGCATTTATCCTTTCAGATCGGTTTCCTCAAACTATCAAAACAGGAAGTTGGATGGTCTTCGAGTGGTCCGTTTCAACACCTTCCCTGCGAGTGCACTTACTAGGCCTAGAGACCGACCAGTACAGCCTTCAATGTAGAGAATTTCGCAGTTTCTTGCAGAAGTCGAACTACCGTTAAGGATTCGTGGTACAGGGTGAATGAACGTAGACACTGGAGTGAACGATTCTGAACTTGACTCCACCTCTACCACTTACTGTCTGCATTTGGTATTTTAACATCTCAATTTATTTTTTCAATCCGCGATTGCCCCGTTGCCATGGTAATGATTAAAGGAGACAAAGCATATAAAGCATTTCCCACAGCGTTTGACGTATGAGAATAAATTAATACATGAAGACAATTGTTACCTGTCCTCCTTTTCTACTCTTTTCGTACTGAGAAATGACTACAGGGATTTCTCCATCAAGACGATTCTTTATTCCTCTCTCTACTTCTCTTTGGTTGACAGATGCTGACTTAGAAACACTTCCCAGGGCATAACACAGTAGCAGATTCAGTGGAGTGAACTTTGTAAAGTCTTACACTAACCCAGCTTCTCTATTGCCACATACAAAGCATCTGGCCAAAAGGTATGTGGGACGCGGATGAATAAGTTTCCACAAATATTGGCCTGAGCTGGGTCCTTGTCTCATGAATGTAATTTCTCAGTTTTTGGCAAGTTAATTGCAATGATCATTTAGAATAATTTCTGGCTATCTCTGAGAAGCAGGTGTTTTGTGATCTGTAGAATTTTTCAAATATATATATATATATATATATATGCCATAAGATTAGCTGTGGAAACACTATATTGCCAGCTCTTCTTTGGCTTTCATTGTTTTTAGCTGCCTCTCTATACAGATGGTTTTAATCTGGACCAAAATATTTTAGTAAGTTCAAATAAGATTTTAAAATTTGAGGAATCTTTCTTGCAATACAAGTCGTGCAGTAACAACAGATCTTATTTCAGAACCCCAATACCAGCAGCTGGTGGGAAAAAATGAAGTTCCAATAGAGAAGAGTAGTGAATATATAATCACAAATATGTTTGTAGGCTTAAGGAATGAGGTAATTTGCCAAAAGTAGCTTGCATGACTTTTATTCCTTTACCTATAGAAAAGATGAGTAAAATCTTGAAAGTATTAAAACACTGTATGGATTTACTTTACCACAAGTTAAGAATCAATTGAGAATGAGGGGCGCCTGGGTGGCTCCGTCGCTAAGGCATCCAACTCTTGGTTTCGGCTCAGGTCGTGATCTAGCAGTTGGTGAGATCGAGCCCTGTGTCAGGTTCTGCACTGACAGCACGGAGCCTGCTTGGGATTCTGTCTCATGCTCTCACTCTCTCTCTCTGCCCCTCCCCCACTTGCACTTTCTCTCTCTCTCTCTCTCTCTCTCTCTGTCTCAAAATAAATAAATAAGTATTTTTTAAAAAGAGAAATAATTAAGAATCAATAGAAAGCACAAGAATGCAATGTGCAGGGGTCTTTGCTTTATTTAATGGTGTATCCTGTTGGGGAGGGGAAATTTCTTCTCTACTCCTCTTGGTTCTTTGGCTGTTTTAATAATGAGATTAACAGAAGCCAGATGGACAAGGGATAAACAAATTTAATTTTGTATGCATGGGTGCCCCAAAGATATGAGACCCACTGACAGGCAGTTGAGGTTAATATGCAGTTCTGAGCTAAGGAGAAGGGGGTAAGGGGCTCGGACTTCAAAGCAGAGAAAGACAATTCATAAGACGGGAGAAACAAATGCTTGGGAAAAAAATGTCTGCTTGCCATGGGGAAAAGTCTTTTTGTTTTTTAAAATTTTTTTAATGTTTATTTATTTTTGAGAGTGAAAGAGAGAGAGTGGGGGGAAGGGCAGAGAGAGAGAGGGAGACACAGGGTCTGAAGCAGGCTCCAGGCTCTGAGCCATCAGCACAAGAGCCCAGGGCGGGGCTCGAACTCACTAACTGCGAGATCATGACCTGAGCCGAAGTCTGACACTTCACCAACTGAGCCACCCAGGTGCCCCAAAAGCCGTTATAATGTACACAAAAAAGTTACCTTTTGCAATAGCTGTCTTCCTGGTGCAGGCTCCCTATCTACATATTTTTAGGCAGTTAAGTGGGAGATGAAAAGCTCTCCTTGAGTCTCCTGGGCCTTGATTATCTTCAGCTCAAAATAATCCACACCCCAAAGTGGCATATTCTGAGGTGGCCTGCCTGCCCTGAATCCCATCAATGCCAAGTGTCTAGAATATCGCCAAGCACATAGTAGGCATTGAATAAATGAACAATGTCCTGATGAACACATAAACTCTTTGCTTACATTGTCTTCCTATGCGTGCTTTTTAAAATATCCCCCAGTTATTCTTTTAGAATCTTGACCTTGCAATATGCTAGGAAAAACTGCTTAACCTCTTTGAACCTAACAATTTCTTCTTTTATTTTTTTTCTTAAAATGAGTTGTGGAACTTAAATTAGGTGAAACTACTGATCATAGTGCCTGGCACATAGTAAGTGGTCATTAAATGTGTGTGGATTTTATTTTATTAGCACTGCACCCGCGTTTTGAAAAAAAAAATAAAGCCCTACAACTTCAACCTAGAAAGTTGTCTATAAAATAAGAAATCAGGACTTCTTGGGACTGATTTTAAAATGTAACAATTGACGTAACAGCACCCCCTATCATTTACTACTTAAAGACAACCAAGTGTTCATGTTGATGTAGATAATGTATTTTTGTTACACAAATGCATGATTTAGACAGCATCATATGCAGTGTGGAAAAGTAAAGCATTATTTACACGCCATTTCTGTGACACCCCCAATACACACACACACACACACACACACACACACACACACACTTTGAAATCATGAACCAAAGGATTTGAAGACTTACGTGGACTTGAACTTCCTGACAGATTTTATTTTGTAAGTTGAGTTGCACAGGAGGTGCTCTGGAAGGGTAATTAGCAGAATTCTTCACGCATCTAGTTAGAAAAAAAAAAAAGGCAAAAACATTACATGTCATTTGTGGTCTGATATTTCAGCTGTAAGAGCACTGAGAGGAGTTATAACATAGATCCGTTTCTCCCAATATTGACACCATCTGGTATAAAGTTCACAGAACTCGTGCAAGAAACAGTATTTTCAGAGTTGTCAAACTGAAGTACTATTTTTCTCCATCAATAAATCAAAAGGAATATGAGCACACAACACAGTAAATGGGTATTAGTTCAGCATTAAACCTTTAAAGCAGAAGTCAAGCTTTACATAGCCATGAATCTGGTCATTACTTCTTAAACTTCACTTCTCTCAATTCTGGGCATAAGATTTTTTTTTTTAAACAGAAAATTACAGTTAAATACGTTTGTGCTCATTTTTTGGTGAGTCTGCATAGTCTCTTAACTCTTGTGGATGAGACGTGCATTTAGAATTCCTTGAAGGAAGTAGAAACAGGAAATGGGACAGAACACGTGCGCATAAATGTTTAGGATTTGGAGGTGGCGTTCTGAGATACCCAAGTTAAGAATCACTGTCACATGCCCTTCAATCCAAGGCTCTGTGAATGTCATCTCTTACAATGAATTGGCAAAGACAAGAAGTAGCATCTAATTGTAACCAAACTGAGCTATGTAGAAGCATCTGATTTATAAAGTGGCATAAAACAATATCAAACCTTTACGAAAAACAAAAACCTGAATCACAGCATTTCAGAGCCGGAAGAGATAGAGATCCCCTATCGCAAACCATTCATGGGATGGATGAAAAAAACTGAGGCCCAAATTGGTCCAGTGACTTACCCTAAGTCACACATCAAATAAGTCAGGGCTGGAACCTGTGTCCTCAACCTTCTCGCCTACTCTTCTATGCGATACTATGTGTACTTAACATTTAAGGTACTAAATGATACTAGACTAAATTATGTATTATATAAATTATTAATAATACAATTAACTTTGACTTCGCCTCAGTTTTCTGTACCTGTGATAGATTTTAATTTCATGTTGTTGCTCTGTTTATAAGCCTTGCTGTATTTTGATGACTTACATGCATTGTATAATACCATAAAATGCACAGGTTAGAGTCGCTTTGGTGTTTTTTGTTTTTTGTTTTTTGTTTTTTTAATGGGACAGCAGAACCGTGAAGAGACTGATCTTTCTGCTCCAAAGTGGATTGTTTGTTTCTCTCCCTTTATCTAGGTGATTCTAAAGCTGGGAAATAAAGAGCTGTTGGAAAGATGAGGAGTTAAGGGTTCATTCGGCTGTCCAGATGTATCCAAGTACCCCGTTATTTGGCAATAAATACATCTGGGCAACTGATTGAACTTTTCGCTCTTCACGACTCGACTGAACCGTCTACAGCCAGAAAGAAGGGCCTGCTCTTCCGCCAAATGTCTGTCATCTCTTGACCTAATGAAATGGAAAGTGGGAGTTGCTTATGGGGGGAGGAGACACCAATGTAAATGTAAGCGGGGACACATGTAAATTGAATTTTAAGTATCTCAGCCAAAAAAGATGAAGAGGTGTTCCCCCGACTGGTTTGCAAAATTAAAATCAAACCGACGTAAAACTTTGAACTGTTTTCATCAGTTGACTCTTGTTATGTGCTTAACTTACTGTATTTTTTATGGTGATTGAGAATAACCAGCAAATACTGGCTAATATTATTACTCTGGTGTATATACATATATATATATACACATATATATATATGTGTGTGTGTATACACACACACATATATATATACACATATATATGTATATATGTGGATGAGGTTATATATATATATATATATATATAACCTCAGGTTATGGCTCCATATAGTGGTCCATCTAAAGTATTTCCCCCAGTCTCTCTTTATCCCATTGGGCTATTTCATTTCATTTTATTCATAGCAGTCCTTACTACCTGAAACTATCCTACTTCTTTGCTTAAACGTTGACTATCTCCCGCTAGGGTGTAAGCTCCGTGAGAGCAGGGATCTTGTCTACCTTGTTTGCCACTATGTGCCCAGCATCTGGCAGGGTGCCTAGCATAAGCTAGGCAGGCAAGAAATATTTGAATACACGAAAGCGCTGTTATGCAGAGCTCCCAGTGCCGTAAATCAGGTCCCCCAAACAGATTTCACATATGGTTTGCTCTGTGAGCTCTGCTGTTGAAATGCCATCAGTTTCGGGGCGCCTGGGGGGCTCCGTCGGTTGAGCGACCGACTTCAGCTCAGGGCATGATCTCGTGGCTTGTGGGCTCCAGCCCCGCATCGGGCTCTTTGCTGACAGCTGGGAGCCTGGAGCCTGCTTTCGATTATTTACAAAAATAAAAATTAAAGCCATCATTTTACTCTGCTACGTCGATACTAACGCTCAGATAATTCAGGGAGAGTTCTGCAACCACGTATGGAGAAAGTAATTTCAAACACTGGGCACTCTGTTCACTCAGACAGATTCTCTCGAGGTCTGTTACGATTATCATGGAATAATTGGGGTAGCTATTTTAACTCTATCAACTTGGAAGGCGTTTTGTTGTTAAAGTGTTATTTTAGGTAAATGGAATAGGTCTCGGTGTGAAACACTTAGGACCTTACACACTGTAGATTTTAGGAGTTAACTATCTTGGTAAGTCTCACTAACTTTAATAGTCGTCACTCATAAAATATGGGAAGCACAAGCAGAAGCATTGAGTCAATACAAACAGGGAGAAAATATTTCCTGTTTCATTTTAATGCCAAGTACAAGATGAAGGGTTAAATTTGTGTAAACAACCTCTGAGATCACATCCAGGGGGTGAGGGCAGGAAATGACACCAGACCTGCATTCAAAAAGAATAATCACCAGGGCGCCTGGGTGGCTCAGTCCGTTAAGCTTCTGACTATTGGCTTCTGCTCAGGTCACGATCTTACCATCTTACGGGTTCGTGAGTTCCAGCCCCACATTGGGCTCCAGGCTGACAGTACTGAGCCTGCTTGGGATTCTCTCTCTCACTCTCTCTGCCCCTCCCCTGCTCATTCTCCCTCTCTCTCTCTCTCTCTTTTGCTCTCTCAAAATAAATAAACTTAAAAAAAAAACAACAGAACAAATAGAAGAATCACCTTATTACCAGATCTAATGACATACCCAGGAGAGACCCAGAGTCTTGTCCAGTTAATGCCTCCTTGCCCTTCACTTTCAGAAGTGTCTCAGTTTGGAGAGGAAATTTTAATATCACCCAACATATATAACTGCATGTTCAGAACCATTAGATTTCCCTATGGCACACCATGAAGAAGTCTCCAGTTCTGGGTCTGAATCACTGTATTCTCGGACAAGTCAAAGAAAAAGATGCAGGGAGCAAGTTGATGGTATCACTTTATCCTGTTACATAGATCTGTACCCGACTTAGTAAGAAAGTAATCATTCCCATTTAAGTCTCTTAGCTTGAGGCTTTTTGCCTAATATAAAATATGATTTTCTGGGAAGCCGATTGCTAAACATTGGAAGGTTATGAAATTGCCTCTTCTGGAGGTTGTGCTAAAGAACATCAATTATCACATTTCTTCAAGTGGTTTAAATATAGGTCTGTTTGAAGGCAAAGGACTGGGTTATTTGATCACTCATAATTTTTCAGCTTTAGGAGTTGTATGAATTCATAATTGTAGACTAAATTAAGACCTTCCACTTGAAGATAGAAGATTTGAATTCATTTAACTTCACAAAATAAGTTTCTAAATTAGCTTAATTTGCTTGAATATCCTGTGTTGACTGGTGGACGAGTAGTCTTTACTTGCATCGGATATGATAACTGTATAATATACTAACTTTCTATTAAAATCATAAATAGCTGTTATCTGATTATACTTGGCAAAGGTGAATTTTTAGTATGGCAATTATATGTTTTAAGTGTTTTTTAACGTTTATTTATTTTTGAGAGAGACAAAGAGAGACGGTGTGAGCGGGGGAGGGGCAGAGAGAGAGGGAGACACAGAATCCGAAGTGGGTTCCAGGCTCTGAGCTGTCAGCACAGAGCCCGATTCGGGGCTGGAACTCACGAACCAGGAGATCATGACCTGAGCCCAAGTGGGACGCTTAACCAACTGAGCCACCCAGGCGCCCTGACAATTATATGTTTTATTAGAAAATCCCTACAGTACATTTGAAGTTGAGAGGAAAATTCCTACAATATTCATTAGTTTTAAGGATAGTTTTTGAATTAAAGGATTTCCCCCCAAAATGTTATAAATCTGTGCCACATTAATATAATCTTCTGAAGAATAATCTGAACATTTGTGACTAATTCACTTTTGATCTAGTATCTGCTGAAAGCTCAGAGGCCGTGATAACCACAGGGATAAGTTTTGAATTATGAGTCTATAATTTCTGAACAATGGAAACTGACAAAAATTAAACCTCTGCATTTATTATTACTTATAAAATTCTTGCATGCTTTATTATAAAAAGTCAAATGTCTAAGAATGATCTCAGGTGACTGCCTATTCTATAGTTTTTGAAACATTCAGTGTCAGATTGAATCTCTTCAGTGTGAGAGAAAATAATCTGCTTCATCACCATAATGAGCTCATGGAATTTCCAGAAACCTAATGTAAACTTTTTTAATGGAATAATCTTTAACTTCCAAATTTTGTTAAAATGTCAGGTAGAAACTCTGGCATTTTTTTTTAAGTTTATTTATTTATTTTTTGACAGAGCAAGAGCATGAGTTGGGGAGGGGCAGAGAGAAAAGGGAGAGAGAGAATCCCAAGCAGGCTCTTTGCCCTTAGCAAGGAGCCGATGCGGGGCTCAAACTCATGAACCGTGAGATCATGACCTGAGACAAAACCAAGACTCAGATGCTTAACCAACTGAGCCACCCAGGTGCCCCAACACTGGCAGTTTCTTACTATTTTTTAAAAATGTTTATTTATTATTGAGAGAGAGAGAGCGCACGCATGAGCAAGGGAGGGGCGGAGAGAGGGGGAGACAGAATCCGAAGCAGGCTCCAGGCTCCGAGCTGTCAGCACAGAGCCCGACTCAAGGCTCGAACTCACAAACTGTGAGATCATGACTTGAGGTCGGTCACTCAAGCAACTGAGCCACCCAGGCGCCCCAGGTTCTTACTACTTTTTATCAGTATTATGTGTGGCCAGGTCTGGAAGAGAAAGACTAAGGAACAGTTTGAGGACAGAAAATGTGATTGAAACATGATTAATCTTTCTTCAGTGTCAAAGCATAGGAAAGGTAACAGTAAAAATGAGTTATAAATGGTGAGCTTTAGAAGATAGAAGGAAATGTCCACGGTTTCTGATACGGTCATAGACTTCTGTCCTCTCCAGGCACAATTTGAAAAAACAAACAAACAAACAAACAAACCACAGCTCTTATTCTTAGGATCATTTCACTTCACACCTTAAATCTCTTCAAGTCTCTCCCTTTCCCTTCCCTTGGATCAGTCAAGTGCTTTATCCCCAGCACTTGGCTAAGGAATGTGGCAGCTACATGGAAAGGGCATTTATATGGCTCTTCCTCTCAAAAATTTGTCTTTAGTACCCATTTAGTACATGGCAAAACCCTTTGAACATCTTCCCTTTCTTCACCAACCACCTCCTCTCATCTGGATGGTCCTCTTCTCTCCCCCTTCATCCAACTATATTCTAGATCCTTCCTGCACAACTGTATTGAAATGACGCTAATGTCACCAGCAATCTTCTTTCAGACAAATCGCACAACACGAACTCTGTTCCTTATCAAAACAGTCTCCATTGACATTTTCCTTTTTGCCTATTCTTCCCATTTTTATTTTCTTCCCTCCTTGATTTTTCCTTTTCTCTAATTTAATGCCTACTCTCTGCTGCTTTAACACTTGACTCTTAAACTACGACTTTACTAGAATCCAAAATCGTGGGGTTTTCCTTGTTGTTTTTATCTCCCAATACAGAGCCATGTGGATGCTCTTTCATAAGCTAAATTTAATATGTGTAAAATTGATACAACATGCAAATTTGATTTCCCTTTCTCATCTTTGTAGTCTTTCGCAAATGAATTGAATATATAGTATTCTACAGACCACAGGATGCGCATATATCTCTCACCCCTTGGATGGCAAATTGGCATGGAAAACTAGGTATCCCTTAAAGAGAGCACAACGCTGGTTTTCCCGGTGAACCATCAAGTTACTGTTCAATGAATGCAGGAAGTGTAAGCATCACTAAATTCAGCAGGAAGTGTAGCATCGCTAAATTCATGCCCATGCAAAACCCTTAAAATGCCATCAAGAAGGAGTCAAAATAGGAGCTGTGTACTGAAGAACTCTTAGTTCCCATGACAGTCATTCTTTTATTTAGAGCTGTTAAGGGAACCACACCAATTAGCTCTGAAATTAACACATTTCCAAGTCTAGCCTGAGGCCATGTGGGAAGGCCCACAGTGGGTTTTTATTTTCCATATTTCACTTCCAAGATGGTTATTGATAATGGCTCTTAAGTATTTTTTAGTGATACTGATAAACTTTGAGTGTTTGAAACTAATTTCTGAATATACACTGGGGACCTTATTTTGGCTCAGTTGTTCTCAAGTATTCACACTATTTTTGATAATATATGCTATTTGACACATAACATACGTTGACATATGAAGACAGATTTCATAGGCATCAATTACATGTAATGCTCAGGGTATGAGTCTTGCTTAATTAAAATTCCACATTAGGGGCGCGTGGGTGGCTCAGGTGGTTAAGCGTCTGATTTCGGCCCAGGTCATGATCTCATGGTTTGCGAGTTCCAGCCCCGCATCGGTCGGTCTGCTGTCAGTACAGAGCCTGCTTCGCATCCTCAGACCCCCAGTCTCTGTGCCCCTCCACAGCTCACACGCGTGCACGCTCTTTCTCTCTCAAAAATCAGCATAAAAAAGAAAAAATTGAAAAAATTAAAAAAATAATTGAAGTTATTCTGCAATATCTTGTATAAAATTGTACTGTTTGAGAACTATACGAAAACTACTATTTGTTCCCCTTTTTGACCCAGCAAATGCAGTTCCGTTATCGATGTCGGAAGATCTTACAAAGCTTTAGCGAGAACATGAAAAATCTGTGACTAGTGTTGCAGAAAGAAATAAGAGATTAGTCCAAATATGTATTTACTGATCTTGAACTTATGTCTGTGATTTAGCCTGTGATTTTTCCCTTCATGCTTGATATAGTTAATTCATTACAGGTTGATCAACCATCTTTTTCTCTGCACAAAATTATGTATATGTATATATATGCACACATACCCATATAAATGTGTATACATATTCTTAGAATACTTTCTTTCACACTGTCACATGACCAAACACAATTTCTATGAGAGCCACATAGATTCTCATTTAAAATGAATCACTCTATCAGTTATCCCACCAGTGACTTTTTTCTTAATTTTAGAAAACACAAGTCTTCCCGAACTTGAACACTGAGTTCACAGGTATCCTTTTTTTTCCCCCGTTCAACACAGCCATGAGAATCTCATTATGAAAGATGGGCGGGGTCTGAGAGATTTGCAGATTAGAGTGTTCAGTTAGTGTTGTTTTGTTATGGGTTTGTTTTTTGTTTCTCTCTTTTTTTTTTTTTTTTTGGTTTGTTTCTCTTGTTATCTTATCCAAGGCTTTAAGAGGTTTTGTATTCCCTCCTCTTTTTGTAGGATTACTCACAAAACATTTCTCGTTGCAAAATATTGTCACAGTGACTTAGCCCTTTGGGGAGACATGTAATGTTTCTTACTTACTTTACATAAAGTTACTTACTTTACAAAATTTATATAATTTATTCCTGTCCATCGTATTATATTTCTAAACTTTTACCACCAATCCGGGAGCACTTTGTGTCAGGTTTAGTCAGTTTTAGTGAACAACAAAAAATGCAAATTTTAACAATACAGAAAGATACTACTTTGTCCTTAAGGTATTTTAGTTAATAAACTGGACATCTATATACATAATATACTTTTGTGATTATTACTTGTGAGATTTGGAACTTAGAAAAATAAATACTTGTTTTTTAATTTTTCCATTGATATTTCATGGGAAAATATACATGTAAAAAAGATGACAAGAGCAATTAATTTTTAAAGAAATGTGGCATTTTGAGTGGCAATAAATAGGACTCTACCATGGCTGAGAATATGGATAATATAATGTTGAATGAGATGGTTATCATCTCGAGTTATGGCAAACACAGTTTCAATTGATTTGTTACCAATTGAATGATATCGGAATGAAGCGTATTTTACTTTGAAGCTTTTAAATTATATTAATTTTTAGGTTCTTGAAAAGCAAGCATTAGGAACAATTTTTATATTTTAATATTGGGAAAAGAGAAGGATTTTGATGTCTCTTGAGGACAAAGATGCAAAATAAGACCTTTTTGTCTTTCTGTATCCTTTTTTTTTTTTTTTTTTTTTTTTTTTCTGTCACTTATTTCCAGACCTCCCAGGAAAAGGGATTTATGCATTGCCTGGTGGTATTTTATGGGACAAAAATGGTCTGACTAATGATCTGGCGAACATCACTCGATCTCTCCCATAGAATATTTTGTTTCTGAATACTGGAGGCCATATTTTATGCATTGCTGTAATGAAAGAGATGGTTATGAGGAAGATTTTGTGTAGGTGGCATTGATAGAACTCACAAGTGAGAGGTGAGGGATAAGAAGGAAGAATAAATTAAATTTGTAGCTTGAGTGACTAGAATAATAGCGCTACTAAATGAGATGGGAAATATAAGGAGGTACAATTTGTTCCAGTAAAATTTTACTTCCAGACTTCTAAAAGGAACTACAAAACACTAAAAAAGACTATCAACAAATTTTTCTCACATTCCTTGGAAATACTCCTAAATCAGACAGAACAGAGGATTTTTCAACGTTATCCCACATTCTCAAGCTATTCAAGTCCCTCTTTCTGCCCCTTCTCCCACCACAACTACATTTTTTTGTCACTGACACCCACTGCAGCCCATTTATTTTGGTATAAACCCAGTGCTGCTCTCTGGAGAATATTGTTGGTTGATGCAAAAGTACAAATAAAGCTACGTAAATGCAGATTCCTTCAAGTTGAAGCAAATAAATTAGGAATGTTGCACAATATATGTTCACTCCATAAAAGTATTTAGAATCAGGGGTGCCCGGGGGGCTCAGTCGGTTAAACTTCGACTCTTGATTTCGGCTTAGGTCACGATCTCTCGGTGCGTTCGATTGAACCCCTCGTGGGGCTCCACACTGAGTGTAGAAGGTGCTTGGGATTCTCTCTCTCTCCCTGTCTCTCTGCTCCCCCCCCTCAAATAAATAAACTTTAAAAAAAACACTTATTTTAGTTTTCCATGTTCCTAGAAAATGAAACCTTTGATACATGTTATACTTGCTACTTAATTATGACATCACAAACTTTCCCCAATGCTTTGCAAATTAAGAAGCGTATATTCTTAATTTCTTCCTCCAAACACCGATCGGAAGCTGTGTGTACTCTAAGAAGAGATTTAGTAGAAGTCCCATATAAATAGAGTGCATGCAAGAAATTTTTAAGAAAACCAAAAAAAGAGGAAAGAAACATTATGACGGTTGTATATGTAAATAAACGCAAGCTTTATTCTCTGCCATTTTTTATCACTTATATGTTTCTTATCACTTAATAAGTACATTTAAGTTTACTTAACTGGTTGTAATGCAAGTGATTTGGACATTTCACTAATTTTCTTTTTCTTTTTCTTTTTTTCTCTCTCCCCAGAAAGGATGGAATTATGAATTCAATCTGTTACATTCCCACTTCTCAACTTTAAACTTTACACCGAAGCAATCATGGTGAACCTGAGGAAAGCGGTGCATTCGTTCCTGTAAGGATGTTATTACTTACTATTTTCTAAAGGATAACTTTTAACAGTAGCTTGCTCAAAAAGGTTAAGAGGGCTTTTATACGACCATTCAGCTAGATTTGCCTCAAATTGCATAAATGACTTGCACCCCGTAGATTAATATTCTGGGTGTTTCCTGTTCAAAAGTAAATGGAAAAAGCCCCAATAACTTGGGCTTCAATTAAACACAACTGCTTACGTATTCAAATAAAGAGTAGGGCAATAAGATCTTAAATTCAAAAACAATTCCAGTGTTCCGGGTTGCTTTCTCCATGGTTCAAATGTAGAAACGGGAAAGGTCCTTTCCTTTTCCTTCCTGCATGGACTAAACAACCAAGAGGGTGAAGTGTCTCCACAAGTTTCTGCTTTTATGAAGAATGGTTGAGAGGCACCTGCTTGGCTCAGTCAATTAAGTGTCTGACTCTTGATTTCGGCTCAGGTCATGATCTCACGGTTCAAGAGTTCGAGCCCTGCATCAGGCTCTTTGCGAACAGCACAAACAGCGCAAAGCCTGCTCGGGATTTTCTCTCTCTGCCTCTCCCCTGCTCACGCTCTTTTGCAAAATAAATAAATAAACATTAAAAAAAAGGAAGAGTTGAGGTTGCAAAAGAATGGGTCAGAAGTCAGGGAGTAGAGGCTGGGGGTGTAGCTAGCCAGAGGAAAACAATGCCATCCTCCAAAGTCTTGACACAATGACCCAGAAGTTAAGGTCAGTAGAATGTCACATAAAGGAAATAAGAATTTGGATCCAGTACTGGGCAATGCTAAATGTAATCTAATCCAAATATATCTTCTTTTTAACTTAAGAAAATGTTGGGCTGCTTTCTTCTAAACCCACTCTTTGAGAAATGGGACATGGAAAAAAAGATCCGGGGGTCTGTCAATTTTGATCAGTACAGTTGGGAAGCCTGGAGTCACCTTGCTCCTACAGTCTCCTCTATGATTTCTGTAAAAGAGCTCATCCAAGAAAAAGCTGATGGATTAGTGTCGGTTAAAACCACGTCAACGCTGGAACCTCTGCAAGACATGCCCCGAGAGCCGTATCTTGGATGTCATTGTACATGGTGGTGACGTTAGTCTCAGAGATGTGTGATTCTGAAAGAACAAGAACAGACAGGAAAAGGAAAGGGTGAAGGACAGTGATAAAGAAAGATAAAGAAGAGTCAAGTATGGGAAATGAAAGGACAGATGTTTCTATTCCGTGCCCCTGGGCCAACTCAGCGGGTAGCCACTGGTCCATATGCCAAAATGTAGGACTGTCATTAAGGGCACCAAATTATTCTGTATGAAATTAATGACTCCATACAGAATTTCGTCCATTCTATTAAGAGAAACAAGGTACCATCCATCTTTTCCCATGGTGTCCATTGGCATAGGCCATGCAAAAACACAGTAGATGTAAAATGTATACATTTTTACATCAAATGATCATCCTGTTCCTCTCCTAAGAATATAGAATCATAGGCTCATTAAACACTTAGCAGCACGGAATAAATTGGCTGCGTTGTTCAGAGAGAAACTGTGGTTTTTGTGTGCATGTTTTATGAGACTTCTGTGGTCTTAATAACAATTAAGCTTTAGGAGCAAGACTTACATTCTTTTTTTTTCTTTCTTTTTTTTTTTTTTTTTTGTAAAAGGACTGTATATATGTCACTGAGTATGCAAATATTAGAAATTAGGTTTAATTGTAATATAGCCAATTCTTGATTACAAAACTATAGAAAATAGGTTTGAACTTTAATAAAAATTATAATGCTTTGCCCATAGTGGTACTCAATAAGAATTTATTAAATTTAATTGAGCTGACCCCAGGAAACTAAAGAAGATACCTTTCAGGATCTTCCCAATAAGACTATTTTATAATTGTCAATAGATATATTTAGATCCTATAAGCTTCCTTAGCAATTCAGTATTTGTCTCTGGACACTTTCATGAAAATTAAAAATATATCTGACCAGCAGAGGAAGGCAAGATCACCACTTCAAGTGTTTCTCTACACACAATAAGACACTCAAATTATAAAATTGGTAATTGTCCAATAGTATTTCATGTATTTTTTATATATGATTGTATCCTACATTCCTCTATTATTCTTAGAGAAATATGGAAAGACTTTGATGTTTTCACAACTTAGAAAACTGAAGTTGGACGCATATTCCCTAGGCAACTTTGATGTTTTCACAACTGACCATTGAAGATGCAGCATTTTACTGTGAGCATAAACTTTTGTGGGACTACCGGAGATGATCGTTAGCGATTGCAAACTAGAATTTAAAAAAAAAAAATTTTAACGTTTTCATTTTGGGGAGGCAGAGAGACAGAGCGCAAGCGGGGGAGGGGCAGAGTGAGAGGGAGACACAGAATCTGAAGCAGGCTCCGGGCTTGGAGCTCCAAGCTGTCAGCACAGAGCCCGACGCGGGGTTCGAACCCACGGCGAAGTGCAGGATCATGACCTGGGCTGAAGTCGGATGCCTAACCGACTGAGCTACCCAGGCGCCCCTAGACTAGAAATTTTTTTAAGTTTATTTATTTATTTATTTTGAGAGAGAGAGAGGAGAGAGAGGAGAGAGAGAGAGAATGAGAATGCTGGAGGGGCAGAGAGAGAGAGAGAGTGAAAGAGAAAGAATCCTAAGCAGGCTCCACACTGTCAGCCCAGAGCCCAATGTGGGGCTGGAACTCACGAACCTTGAGATCACGACCTGAGCCAAAACCAAGAGTTGGATGCTTAAGCGACAGAGTCCCCAGGCACCCCTAAACTAGAATTTTTTTTTTAAATGCCAGAAGGACACGTTTTCATCAGGCAGGCCAGAAAAGACCCAGTTTAAAATTACTGCCTGAGCTTAGTTTTGCATAAAGAGGTATCGTACTAAAAAAATAAGATCAGGATTTGAATTCATCACCAATTATGAAATACATGAGTTTGGGCATAGTTACCACAAAATACTTTTGTTTTAACTTTGAAGACAAAAAGAAAGCTCCGATATTTACTGAGGGCCTATTATGACAAAGGTACTATTTTCAGGACTTTACATGGATTATTGAATTTTCACAACAATCGTATGATAGAGAACATCCTTGTTGTACAGATGAAGAAATTGAGGCTCTGAAAGGTTAAGTGACTGGTCAAAGAATCATTGAGGCCGTGAGGTTAGAAAACTGACCACATGCCCAAAGCAGCAATTACAGTGACAGAATAATTAAAGCTGAGAGCAAATAACTTGCTTCTATTTATTTGGTCCTTTATTTCAATACTTTCTACTCACACTAATCACAGATTACTCATGATACAGATTTTTTGAGTCATCTATCATTTTCGGTATTTTTTTTTTATGTTCCAGGAAAAGAATACAGCCAGCATTTGAAAGAATTCACAGATTATTTGAAAAAAAAATCATTATCTATGTCACCCTCTGTATGTTGCTTAGAATGCCAGGTAACTTTGACTAATGAGGAAGTTATGATAAGCAAAATGTCTGAAATAGTAGTTTTCTATCCTCTGTAGAATGAGAGAGTCAAAATATTTTCATGACTGCTGCGTTATCTTAAAAGACATAGACATGCATTAGCAAGATATTAAGAGAAATGATTTTTAAATCCTCTAGAAAATTACTACAACATTTTACTTGAATTTTAAAATGCTAATAACTGTTCAGGCCAAGAGTTCCAGTTTAAGTTTAGAAAGAATTGCGTGTGTGCAACTCCGTGCGTATAATAATTAGCGATCGTTATGATAGTCGCAATCAAAACATAGAATGCACATTCGCAGGCAGTCCTTGCCTTTAAGCAAGAAATACTGAATATGCTTGTCTTTCTTGTCTATTTTATTCATGAAAATAAACGTTAGTTTTATTCGATCCTTTAGGGATGTACCCTTTGAGAGGGCACTTGATGTATGGAACCTCCATAAATCTCATATCACTCCTGGGGGAAGTTAAATTGGGGTGAGCGAAACATAACCACGTCCATCTCTATTGCATTAGTTTGCCACCCGGCCTGACAGTCCTACTAGCAGAATCTGCAAAACCACGGTCATGAGAAATGCACATTTTAAATGACCGAGGAGATTTTGTATCGAGCACAGGAAAAGCAGCGAACCCGTAGGAACTGGTCATCACCACAAATCAATCATTTTCTAGCCTGGAACAGGGCCCAGAAAACATAGGACAGAAATGAGGAGAGTGTTAGACAGAAGGAAAGTTTATTAATATGTATGGACCCGCATAAAGTCACTCTGCAGCTGTGAGAAGGTAAGAAGAGTTCTAGAAAGAACTCTCTTGGGTTGCCAAAACCCACTCTCCCTCTTCCAACATCTTGCCTGAAGTTTGTCTGAGGACAATTTATTCCTTCTTAGCTTTTCATTTAAAAAGGCAATGTTCAATTTTCTTGTCACAGTCCTGGATACTTAAAGGACAATCTCCTTTCCTTCTGTTGTCATTTGTCTCAGAAAACATCTAGAAGAAATTACTATTTAAAACATATAAAAACAGACCATTACAGGAAATCAAACAATACTTTGGCTTTATATTGCTTGTATAGAGCAGATGTTTAAAACACAGGGTTTGAAATCAGTGACACCTGAATATGGACCCTGCCCCTGCCACCTAGTGGCCCATATTGGCTGGAGAAAGTCACTTAACCTCTCTGAACCTCAGTCTCCTCGGCTACATGATGGATACAAACCAGTACTGACCCCACGAAGTTGTTGTGTGAGACCCAACGAGATTATATATTTATATGTCCATAAGTTAAGTGCTTGACTCATAATGAGCTCTCAATAAAAATATCCTTGGATAGAAAGAAGAAATACTGAGATTTAATTAAGAGACCGGAAATATTGATGATGGTAATGATTCTTGAAGGCAAAGTAGTTGTTTTGCATAAGCAATTTATTGCATATAAGCAATACAATATGAACCTGACAATTTTTTTTTTTCTTCATTTTCAGTGTGCACCTCATTGGCCTACTGGTTTGGCAATTTGATATTTCTGTGAGCCCTGTTGCAGCTCTAGTAACTGACATTTTCAATACCTCCGATGGTGGACGCTTCAAATTCCCAGACGGGGTACAAAACTGGCCAGCACTTTCCATCGTCATAATAATCATCTTGACGATAGGTGGCAACATTCTCGTTATCATGGCAGTAAGCTTGGAAAAGAAACTGCACAATGCCACCAATTACTTCTTAATGTCCCTAGCCATTGCTGATATGCTAGTGGGACTACTTGTCATGCCGTTGTCTCTGCTGGCAATCCTTTATGGTAAGTACACTTTTATTAGTTTTGAAAAACCTCAGATTAGATTGTAAATCTGCGCCAGGTATCACGGTAAACACCCATACGGTTAATGATTCTACTCGTATCATTTGGAAAATGAAGACAAAAGCAAACTGCATGACAGAAGAATTGGATGTGTGCACCATATTCATGAAATAAATCCGTAGCAGAGCTTTCACAAAGCAAAACAGACATTTTGTGATATATTAAAATCATCCAGAGATGCTCTATTGCCCCGTCTCCAGTTGTTAACAATGACAGTTGCCTTGCAATGTACAGAATGGGACAGTGGCAGAAACCTGTTCTCCCCCCTGTGTTCTGGGCAGTACGCAGACCTGGTATCATCTCTTATACAAAGAAGGAAAAAGAGACCCACCGTCTTTCGTAAATATATTGGAAGTGATCTTTTTAAATGTTGGCCAACTAAGTGCTTGGCACATATTAAATACTCAATAACAGCCATTCGTCTTCATGGAGTCTATAATTTATGTTTTTACAAGGCGGTAGGGGCTAACAAATTAATGACTAATTACGTAAGTGCCAGGTCACATCATCACAATACAATCCAGGCATTTAAAGTTTTCATGATATTGATTTTAGAGAGGTTTTTAATGTTTCCTTTTCATGTTGTGCCATCTCTTTACCCTATGCATTTCATATTTTGCATTTTTATTCAAGTGTAATTAACATACCGTGTTATATCAGTTATATTAGTTTCAGGTGTATTAGTGATTAGTGTTATAGTGTTGCATACAGTGTAACTAGTGTTATATTAGTTACGTGAGTTTCAGGTGTACAATATAATGATTGAACAATTCTATGTTCCTCAAAGCTCATCAAGATAATAGCACTCTTCCTGCCCTTCATCCATTTCACTCATCCCCCCCACACTTCCCCTCTGGCAAATACCAGCTTGTTCTCTGTATTGAAGAGTCTGTTTTTTTTTTTTTTTAATTTGTCTTTTTTTATTTGTTTTGTTTCTTAAATTCCACATATGAGTGAAATCATATGGTATTTGACTTTCTGACTGACGTCAATTAGCATTATACTTTCTAGGTCCATCCGTACTGTTGCAAATTACAAGATTTCATTCTCTTTTATGGCTGAGTAATACTCCATAGTATCCATAGGCCACATTTTCTTTCTTCATTCATCTGTCGATGGGCACTTGGGTTGCTTCCATATCTTGGCTATTGTAAATAATGCTGCAGTAAGCACAGGGATGCATATATGTTTTTGAATTAGTGTTTTCATTTTCTCTGGTTACATACCCAGTAGTGGAATGACTGGATCATATGATTATTCTATTTTTTAAATTTTAAACATAAAGAAAAAATCCTCAGGGATTCCAGGTAAAAATAAGGAATGATTTATAGGAGCAAAAGAATGAGACTGACCTCACAAGTAACAAAAACAACAAAGCAAAGGAATAGTGAAGCAATATTTTTCAAAAAGTCAACCATTTGTAAGACGTTTTTTCAAAGGCAAATCTATAGAGAGAACAGATCACTAGTTTCCAGGGACTGAAAGTGGGAGGATGACTGAAAAGGAGTATTTATTTGGTATATCTTAGTCTGGTAGTGGTGTGTATTGTACAGATATATATATGCATATATATATATATATACACACACACATACATATATGCATATATATAATTGTATATACACATATAATTTATATACATATATACATATATATACACATATATAATTACATATACATATATAATTTAAATTTTTACATATACACATCTATAATCTATAATATATATTTTTATTATACAATATAAATATAATATGTAAATATCATATATATACACTCAAAATTTGAAAAACTATAAATCCTTGTGTGCAATTTTAAAAGGGTGAATTTTACTGTATATAAAGTATACTTTAAACTAAAAAACAGAAAAAATATACTCAAAGTTTGAAATGAAGAGTTTGACATCCAGACATGCTAGCCATCAAGTCTATAAAAAGTTCAAAAATATGTTAAACTCAGAGAGTTCTGAACCCATAAGCCATGCTTAAGAAATTAAACGGTGGGGACACCCAGGTGGCTCAGTCGGTTAAGCGTCCAACTTCAGCTCAGGTCATGATCTCACAGTTTGTGGGTTCGAGCCCCACGTCGGGCTCTGTGCTGACAACTCAGAGCCTGGAGCCTGCTTCGGGTTCTGTGTCTCCCCCCTCTCTCTGCCCCTCCCCTGCTCATGCTCTGTCTCTCTCAAAAACAAATAAAAGTTAAAAAACTAAAAAGACAAAATAAATGGTGAATGACATTCAACTAACCAAGGAATGACTGGGAAAATTTCATCCAAAAGACTGATGATGAGCATTTAATATGAGTCATTTTAGAGTGAAGACAAGAATAAACGTGATATAAGGGCAGAAGAGCACTGTTATAGGTTACACAATACATATTATATGTTATATATTCTAAAAAAAAATCAAAAAAATGCAATTAAATTTAGGAAGAGAATAGAAAGGGAAAGAGGAAGAGGAAAGTAAAATAATTTTATTGATTTTTCTATACACAAAAGGTGGGAGTTAAATGATACCATAAAAAAATTGGCAGGGCGCCTGGTGGCTCCGTGGTTAAGCATCTGACTTGGACTCAGGTCATGCTCTCACAGTTGGTGAGTCCCACATCGAGTGAACTCATGCCCTGCTTTGGGTGAGTTCGAGCCCCGCTTTGGGTAAAAACGTGAGTCCCGGGTGAGCCCCGCTCCTCTTTCTCTTTCTCTCCTTCCCTCCCTCCCTCTCTCTCTCTGTCTCTCTCCCTTCTTCTCTGTCTGCCTCTTGCTCACTTGTGCCATCTCTCTTTCTTAAGAAAAATTGGCAAACCAGCGGGTGGAGCTCCAGTGTATTATGCTAAGTGAAATAAGTCAGTCAGAGAAAGACAAATACCATATGATTTCACTCATACGTGGAATTTAAGAAAAAAAAAAAAAAAAGATCAACATGGGGGAAGAAAAGGGAGAGGCAAACCATAAAACAGACCCTTAACTATAGAGAACAAACTAAGGGATGCTGGAGGGGAGGTGGGGGGGGGATGGGTTAAGTGGGTGTGATGGGCATTAAGGGGGGCACTTGTTGGCATGAGCACTGGGTGTTATACGTAAGTGATGAATTGCTAAATTCTATACCTGAAGTCAATACTACACTATATGTTGATTAACTAGAATATAAATAAAAATTTGAAAAAAAAATTGGCAAACCAAAAATTAACAGATTTAATAAGAAAACAGTGGTTTAAGGGCATTGAACATGATACAAAGAAACCATGATATAAATGTGATATTAAAGGGGTGCCTGGGTAGAGGTCGGTTAAGCGACTGACTTCGGGTCAGGTCATGATCTCACAGTTTGTGAGTCCGACCCCCCCATTGGGCTCTGTGCGGACAGCTTGGAGCCTGGAACCTGCTTCGAATTCTGTGTCTCCCTCTCTCTCTGCCCCTCCCCCACTCACGCTCAGTCTCTCTCTTTCTCTCTCTCTCTGGCAAAAATAAATAAGCATTAAATAAATAAATAAATAAATAAATAAATGTGATATTAAAGTTAACCACTAAAACAAACAAGCAAAAACTTCCCAAAACAAAAGAAATATAATTAGTGAGAAAGAAAAAAAAAATCAACTGGAGGAAGAAACACAAGAAAATATAACATCACGCTTTCAACATTATGACAGGAAAACAAATATATCAGTAACAGCAACAAACTTGAATGAACCTAAAAGACAATTAAGAATGAAAAATTTTTACTTTGGCTTAAAAAGGAAAACCCAGCTATATTCTGTATACATGAGAAACTCTTAAAACCCAGTGATTTAGGGGCGCCTGGGCGGCTCAGTCAGTTAAGCGGCCGACTTCGGCTCAGGTCATGATCTCGCGGTCCGTGGGTTCAAGCCCAGCGTCGGGCTCTGTGCTGACCGCTCAGAGCCTGGAGCCTGTTTCAGATTCTGTGTCTCCCTCTCGCTGACCCTCCCCTGTTCATGCTCTGTCTCTCTCTGTCTCAAAAGTAAATAAAACGTTAAAAAAAAATTTTTAAAAATAAAATAAAATAAAATAAAATAAATTAAAAAAAAATAAAACCCAGTGATTTATAATGGTTAAAAATAAAGGAATGAGCAAAAGTGTACCAAGCAAATGGAAGCAGTATGAAAACAGAAATCATGATTTGATGCCTAAAAAGTAAATTTCAAATGAAAAAAGCAGTACAGGGGCGCCTGGGTGGCTCAGTCGGTTGAGCGGCCGACTTTGGCTCAGGTCACGATCTCGCGGTCCGTGAGTTCAAGCCCCGCATCAGGCTCTGGGCTGATGGCTCAGAGCCTGGAGCCTGCTTCCGATTCTGTGTCTCCCTCTCTCTCTGACCCTCCCCCGTTCATGCTCTGTCTCTCTCTGTCTCAAAAATAAATAAATGTTAAAAAAAAAAATTAAAAAAAAAAAAAAGAAAAAAAAAAGAAAAAAGCAGTACAAGTAAAAAAGGATGCTTATTTATAAAAAAACCATAATTAACAATACAGATATAGCAGTTAAGCATATCTACACCACCAATGACACAGAAATACTGTTTATAAGGCAAAATGAAAGAACATGGAAGGAGACCTTTATGAATACATTCTGCTAATGGGAGATTTTAACATACCATATTCAGCATAACAAAGACCGGACCAAAAAATAAAAAGCATATATAGCTCTTATGGAAGTATGTTGAACTTGAAACTTAAAGTTCTATTTTCATAACCTTATCGAAGGAGAGTATACTTTCTTCATAAATACACATGGAACACTCACGAAAATCGATAAAATATTAGGCCACAAAGAAAATATTAGAGCAGTAAAAATATAACAAAAAGTACTTTCTGCTAAGAAGGCAATATTAAAAAATATTGACAAAAGTTTAAAGACCATCTCATGTTGATGTTACAGCAAATTTTTAAACAACTCTTCATCGGGGCGCCTGGGTGGCTCAGTCGGATAAGCATCCGACTTCGGCTCAGGTCATGATCTTGCGGTCCGTGAGTTCGAGCCCCGCGTCAGGCTCTGTGCTGACAGCTGGGAGCCTGGAGCCTGTTTCAGATTCTGTGACTCCCTCTCTCTCTGACCCTCCCCCATTCATGCTGTCTCTCCCTCTCTCAAAAATAAATAAATATTAAAAAAAAAAACAAAACAACTCTTCATCAAAAGGAGGCATGCAAACTGAAATTACAGATTTCTCTAGAAATATGATAGCATAAACACTGCATATAAAAATCTATACAATATGATAGCATAAATAATGCATATAAAAATCTATACAATATACTTAAAGCAGTGATCAGTGGAAAATTCATAGCCCTAATCACATTTATCAGTAAAAATAAAAGCATGCAAATGAATTAAATTCCCAGCAAGCAACCTTAAAAACAAACAAACAAAAAAAAAAACTATAGGGACCCCTGGGTGGCTCAGTAGGTTAAGTGTCCGACTTCGGCTCAGGTCATGATCTCGTGGTCCATGAGTTGAAGCCCCGCGTCGGACTCTGTGCTGTCACCACAGAGCCCACTTCAAATCCTGTCTCCCTCTCTCTCTGCCCCTCCTCTGCTGGTCCTCTCTCTCATTCTCTCTCTCAAAAGTAAAGAAATAAACTTAAAAATATATATATATATATAAAGTAAGCCAAAAGAAAGCACAAAGAAGAAAAAAAAACTAAAGAGAAAAGCAGAAATTGAATGAGAATAGAAAACAATACACCTAATTAATAAATCAAAATCTTGGTTCAGAAAAAATGTTTTAAACAAAATAGAAAATCATCATCTAACTTTAAAAAGGGAAGAAAGCATAAATTTATAAAGTACGATATAATAAGGTGATTAACAAATGAAACAAAATGCCTTTTTAAATCATGAGATAACTTTGTAGGTTTGTATGCAAGTCAATTCAGAACAATAGAAAATAGGTAATTTTCCAAGTGGGAGAATCCAATTACAATGGGCAGAGGACCTGAATAGACATTTTTTTTTTTTCAAAGACGACATATAGATACTCAGCAGGTACATGAAAAGATGCTCAACATCACTGATCATCAGAGAAAACGCAAAGCAAAACCAGAATGAGATATCACCTTACAAATGTCAGAATGGCTGGAATCAAAAAGACAACAAATAACAAGTATTGGTGAGGACGTGGAAAAAAAGAACCTTCATGCACTGTTGGTCGGAATGTAAACTGGTACACCCACTGCGTAAAACAGTATGGAAGTTCCTAAAAACATCAAAAATAGAAATACCATAGGAGCCAATAATTCCACTACTGGGCCTTTATCCAAAGGAAAAGAACCCCACTAAATTAAAGATATGTGCACCCCTATGTTTACTGCAGCGTTATTTCCAATAGCCAAGCTATGGAAGCCTATCTACTTGTTCTTCCTAAAATAATTTATCAATTAATTCTATTCTGATAAAAATGACGAGATTTTTATTTTTTTTAAAAAAAGTGGTATGTTGGGGCGCCTGGGTGGCTCGTCGGTTAAGCGTCCGACTTCAGCTCAGGTCATGATCTCACGGTCCGTGAGTTCGAGCCCCGCATCAGGCTCTGTGCTGACAGCTCAGAGCCTGGAGCCTGTTTCAGATTCTGTGTCTCCCTCTCTCTGTGCTCCTCCCCTGTTCATGCTCTGTCTCTCTCTGTCTCAAAAATAAATAAACGTTAAAAAAAATTTAAAAAATAAAAAAAAATAAAAAAATGGTATGTTGTCATAAAAACATTTAACATAAGTTCTACCCTCTTAACAAATTTTTAAGTGTACATACGTTATTATTGACTACAGGTTCGATGATGTACAGCAGATATCTAGAGCTTATTCATTTTGTTTGACTGAAACTTTATCCCTGTTGATAAGTTCCCATTTTCCATTCCCTCAATCTCTCGGCCACCACCATTCTACTTTTTTTTTTTTTTTCTCATGCTTATTTAAGTTTGAGAGAGAGAGAGAGAGAGACAGAACATGAGTGAGGGAAAGGCAGAGAGAACGGGAGAAACACAATCCGAAGCAGGCTCCAGGCTCCGAGCTGTCAGCACAGAGCCCGACGTGGGGCTCCAACCCACGAACTGTGAGATCATGACCCGAGCCGAAGTCGGACGCTTAACCGACTGAGCCACCCGAGCACCCCCACTCTACTCTTTGATTCTATGAATTTGACTATTTCAGATACCTCAAATAAAATGGACTCAGGCAGTATTTGTCTTTCTGTGACTGGTTGCTTGCACTTAGCCTAATGTCCTCAAGGTTTATCCGTGCTGTCTCATATTGCAGAATCTCCCCTTTTTTAAGGCTAAACAGTATTCCATTGCGCACCTATATATGACATTTTCTTTTTTCGTTCATCTGTTGGTGGACATTCGGGTTGTTTCCGCATCCTGGGTACTGTGAACGGTGCGTCCGTGAACGCAGGAGTGTTGATATCTCTTCAAGATCCTGGTTTCAGTTCTTTTGGACAATACCCAGAAGTGAGATGGTTGTATCAGGTGATAGTTCTGTTTTTAATTTTTGAGGATCCTTCACAGTGTTTCCCACAGCAGCTGCACCGTATTGTGCTTCCACCCATCAGGAGTGAGGGTTCCGTTTTCTCCACATCCTCGCCTTGTTATTATTTCTTGTCGTTTTGATTAACCGTCCTGACAGGTGTGGGGTGCTAGCTCACTGTGGTTTTGATCTGCATTTTTCTGATGATGAGTGATGTTGAGCCTGTTTCCATGTGCAGATTATCCATCTGTATATCATGTTTGGAGAAATGTTTACTCAAGCGCTTTGTCCATTTTTTAATTGGATTATTATGGGTTTTTTTGTTTGTTTGTTTTTTGTTTTCACTTGAGTTGTAAGAGTTCTTTATGCATTTTGGAGATTAACCCTTTATCAGAGATATAAGTTGCAAACATTCTCTCCCCTTTCAAAGTTTGCCTTTTCACTCTGCGATGGCTTCTTTTGCTGTGTAGAAGCTTCTTTGTGTTGTTTACTTTGTCGTTGCCTGTGCTTTGGGTGTCATATCCCTAAAAGCAGTGCCCAGACCAATGTCATGTAGATTTTCCCCTACGCTTTCTTCCAGGGGTTTTCCAGGTTCACGTCTTATGTTTGAGTCTTTTGGATGCGTATCTTACAAGAAACTTTGTTTTCGTGTTTATTTATTTATCTTGTGAGGGGGGGAGGGGCAGAGAGAAGAGGACAGAGGATCTGAAGCAGGCTTTGCGCTAACAGCTCCAGAGAGCCGGAAGCGAAGCGTGAACTCACAAACAGTGAAATCGTCACTTGTGCCGCAGAGTCTGTGCTGGCAGCTCAGAGCCTGGAGCCTGCTTCAGATTCTGTGTCTCCCTCTCTGTCTCTCTACCTCTCCCCCACTCACGCTCTGTCTTTGTCTCTCAAAAATGAATAAACGTTAAAAAGAAATAAAAGAAAAAGTTAATTCATCTGTAACCTAGGTATGGAAAGGAGTTTTAACTATGACTCAAAATTCGGATCTAGTAAAGCAGAAGATTGATATTTTTGCATAATAATAATTACAATACTACATGGCAAAAACACCAGTAGAAAGGTTCCAAACAGGTAACAAACTCAGACAAAATATTTGCAATGCATATCATCGATAAAGGGCTAATATTCCTAATATATAACGACTTTTTAAATACTGAGGTCAAAAGGGGTGCCTGGGGAGCTCAGTTGTTTGGGTGTCCAGCTCCTGGTTTCTGCTCAGGTCATGATTTCATGGTTCGTGAGTTCAAGCCCCACATCGGGGTCTGTGCTGACAGTGCGGAGCCTGCTTGGGATTCTCTCTCTCCCTCTCTCTCTGCCCTTCCCCTGCCCACTCTCCCTCTGTCTCTCTCTCTCTTTCAAAATAAATAAATAAGCTTTAAAAAAATAAATAAATAAAACTGAGGTAAAAAGATCCAACACTTAACAGGGCAAAAAAAAAAAACCAAAACTGAACTAAAGATATGAGCAGGCCATTGGTGAATTTTTTTACTATATTTTCAAACATTTGTAAATACTTGAATTATATATACACATTTATATATACGGTCCTTAAATATATGGCAGTGCTTAATTTCAATCATTGTAAGAGAAAGGCAAAATTAATGACACTGATACCATTTTTTATTTATCAGATTGGCAAAATTTATTTTATTATTTTTTAATTAATTTATTTAATTCAAGTACAGTTAGCATACAGTTTTATATGAATTTCCGGTGCACAACATAATGATTCAACAGTTCTATACATTACTCAGAGTTCATCGCCATAAGTGTACCCTTAATCCCTTTCATCGATTTCACCCATCCCCCCTCCCCTCTCCCCTCTGGCAAGCAGCAGCTTATTCTCTCTACTGAAATGTCTGCCTTTTCTGTTTGCCTTTTTTCTTTGTTCATTTGTTTTGTTTCTTAAATTCCACACATGAGCGAAATCATATGGTATTCGTCTTTCTGCAAGTGACTCATTTCACTTAGCGTGACACCCTCTAGATCCATCCATGTTGTTGCAAACAGAGATTGGCAAAGTTTTAAAAGCTTCACATGGCACTGTGGCAAGGCTATGGGACATAGGCATCCTCATATATGAGTGGTGGGCACGCCAGCTGGTACAGTAGTTATAGAGAGGAATTTGGCAATACTGATCAAAATGGCAAATGAATTTACATTTTAGCCCAGCAACCCCCCCCCCCACTCAAAATCTACCCTGGATAATAAACCTCTGAGAAAACAAAAATATGTATGAATAAGGTTATTTGTGTGAGAATCGTTTGTCATTGCAAATATATTTGAAGGAACCTACGTGCCCTGACAAAAGAGATCAATTGAATGTACTATAGAATATCCACATAATGGAGTACCATGAAACTATCGACAAGAAGAAGGTTCTCTATGAACTAATATGGAGCGATTTCCACCATGTATCATCAAGTGAGAAAAGCAAAATGCAAAAGGGGAGATAGAGTATACTATTTCTGTAAGAAAACGGGCAAATACAAAAACATACACATGTCATCTTAGTTTTGTAAAAGAGAAATACAGAATAGTTAAATGGGAAACTACCAGTGAGATTTATTACCTTCAGGGGGAAGGTAGAAACTGGAAAGAGGGGCTGGGGATGGGAGAATCATCCTTCTCTGAATATACATCTTATACAATTTTGACTTCAGAAACTGTGCTAATGTTTTATATACTAAAAGCATAGGGATTGGGAGAAAACTCTAAAATGGATTATGTACAGAATCAAATGAACCTAACTCTATTAGGAATCAATAACATAACGACACTGAGTAGGGAGTATAAAAATAACCCTAACCCATATAACTTGTAAGCACTATTTTTGTACTGTCTACACAATGGAAAAAGAAAAATATAAAGAAATGAATTGTAGTATGAGGTTTTATGCTATCAGAAATACACGATGGCAATTCTGCAACTACTTCCTGTGTATTCTGGGATGGGATAAGGGCGGAAGAATACCAAAGATCATAGAAACCAAGTTTCTCATTGTTGCATGAGGAAGTTGAAAGCCTGGAAGGGGGAAGCAAGTAATGAGTCCTGTGATGTTGGATTAATTTTCATGACAGCGGTATGAAGTCATGGAGAAAATAACTAATAATAGTAACAATAATAATAATATAAATGGATGTAGAAATCAATATTCGTATACACGTGCATACTTAGAATTCTTTTCTACCTCTGCCCATGAAGAGGGCCTAAAAGCAACAACACATGAGTAGCAGTAAACAAAAATGGGAGTAGACATTTCTCCTTGGAGAAATGAGGTCCAGAGCAAGAACGTTATAACATGATGGGCGGCTGGGTGGCTCAGTCAGTTAAGCATCTGATTTTGGCTCAGGTCATGATCTCACAGTTCGTAGGTTTGAGCCCCACGTCCAGCTCTGTGCTGACAGCTCAGAGCCTGGAGCCTGCTTTGGATTCTGTGTCTCCCTCTCTCTCTGCCCTCCCCTGCTCTCTCTCTCTCTCACCCTCTCAACAATAAATAAACATTAAAAAAATATTCTTTTAGATACCAGTCTCTCTGGCCAGAGTAATTGGCCAAAGAAGTCCCTGAGGTCAAATGTAGTTGAAATATCTTTTTTTTCCCTCCCTTTTCTATGCCCTGGCTTTGCCAGAGGGATGGCTTTAGTCAGATAGCTGTGCTTTGATGGTGTGAGCACTAACATTTTGAAGAGATCCTTTCCTTTATGGCCAGTGGATCAGAAAAAAAGGGGGCCTCTGTAGGCTAGAGAGTATGGAAAGGAAATCCCATGGAGGAGAGAGCAGAATATAGGTTTCCCTAATTCTGTTTGAACCTGCACAAGTTCCAGTCTCAACCCTTAGCTCTAGGAACAAGATGGACCCTCAAGAAGCATAGAAAAATCTACAGGGAAGTGAACGGATTTAAACAATCATCCAAGTCTAGGACCATGCCCTGAGTGGCATGTGTGTGGGGGACAGACTCAAAGCAGCATAGGCAAAGGGTTTTGTTTGTTTGTCTGTTTTCAATTTTTTATTTCAATTCTAGTTACTTAACATATAGTGTAATATTGGTTTCAGGAGCATAATTCAGTGATTCATCACTTACATATAACATCCAGTGCTCATCATAACAAGTGCCCTCCTTAATGCCCATCACCCATTTAGCCCAACCCCCACCCACCTCCTCTCCAGCAACCCTCAATTTGTTCTCCATGGTGAAGAGTCTCTTACGGTTTATTTCCCTCTCTTTTTTCTCCCTTCACATATGTTCTTCTGTCTTGTTTCCTAAATTTCACGTATGAGTGAAATCTTATGGTATTTGTCTTTCTCTGACTGACTTATTTTGCTTAGCATAATACACTCTAGCTCGATCCACATTGTTGCAAATGGCAAGATTTCATTCTTTTTGATGGTTGAGTAGTACTCCATTCTGTGTGTGTGTGTGTGTGTGTGTGTGTGTGTGTGTGTGTATCACATCTTTCTCCATTCATCAGTCAACGGACATTTGGGCTCTTTCCATAATTAGGCTACAGAATTTGGTAAAGATTTTGAAAACAAAAGATATTGAATCCATAGCCCACGGACATAAACATTATTTAGTCTGAACATAATTGGTTTGATTGCCCAGTAAACCAAACAAGTCACCATAACCAGCATGCTAGACATAATTTTAACAGGACCCAAAGTCTACAAAATATTCAAAATGCAAATAATTCGATACAAAATTACTTGACATGAAAAATGTCCAGGAAATATTAAAAATTTTTAGGGGAAATGACTATCAACAGATGTCAACCCACAAATTACCTACATGTTGGGATGATCAGACAAAGCCTTTCAAGCAACTACCATAACAATACTCCACATCGTAATGAATGGAAATATGGAAGTTCTTCATAGAGAAAAAGAAACTATGAAAAAGAAGAAACTAAAAAATCTGAGTATTTTATGACAGAAAATACAATATCTGAATTTTTTTTATCACAGGATAGGTTCAATAATACAATAGAGATGACAGAGGAAAGAGCCTGGGAACTTGAAGATAAATTAATATAAATCATCCAAAGTAAAGAATAGAGAGAAAGACTGAAGAAAAACGAACAAGACCTCAAGAACCTGGGACTCTATGTTTCATTGGAGCCTTAGGAGAGGAGAAAAAGATTGGTACAGAAAAAATTAAACAAAAAATAAGCAATTATTTTCTACATTTTATGAAAGACACAAATTTAGAGATTTGAGAAATTCATCAAGCCTCAAAAAAATGACACCAACACATGATAATCACATTGGTAAACACCAGCAATAAAAAGAATGAACTACTGATAGATAACACACAAAACATGGATAAGCCCTAAATAATTAAATGGAGTAAAAAGAGTCAGACAGAACAAAGAATACATACCCCCTAAGTCCGTTTATATAAAATTCTAGAAAATGCGAACCAATCTACAGTGGCAGAAGAAAGACCAGCTGTTGCTGGGACCAATGGGAGTGGGGTGAGCAGATGAAAATGATCATTAAATGGCATGAGGAAAATTGGGGGCATAATGATGCCGTTTAGATCACTATAGATGCAGTATAGATCACTGCATGCGTGTGTGTGACAACATATCAAATTGTCCATTTAAATATGTAGTTTTTTATTAGTCAATTGCATCTCAACAAAGCTGTTAAAAACATTGTAAGGTACAGCTGAAGTAGTGCTTAGAGGAAGATTTATGGCATTAAATACTGATTTTAGAAAACTAAGAATGGTCTCAAACCACGCCTCTAAGTTTCCATTGTAAGAAACTAAGAAATGAAGAGCAAATTAAATTCAATGCAAGCAGAAGGAAGGAATTGACAAAGTTCAGAGCAGAAATCGAAATGATTAACAATTGGGAAGTGACAGAGAAAAACCAGTGAAAACCAAAGCTGGTTCTTTTACAAGATTAATGAAAATGATAAGCCCCTAGCCAGACTGCTCTAGAAGAAAAGTGAAACAACTCAAATTACCAGTATCAGTTATGAAAGAGGAGCATCACTACAGACTTTACAGACATTGAAATATAGTAACAGAATATTAGGGAAAAACTTTATGCTTATCAATTCAACAACTTATATGAAATAGACTAAATCTCTTGAACATATAAACTAGCAAAGATCACTTAAAAATGGTTAACCATTATTTTTAAATATTTAAAAAGCTAATATTTAAATATTAAAATATTTAAAAAGCTTCCAAAAATATCTCCAGACCCAGATAGCTGCAATGGAAAATTCTATCAAATATTTCAGTAAGAGAACAATAAGAATTCTACACAATCTCTCCTAAGGAATAGAACCAAAAGGAATATAATCTTTATCATGTTACAAGACCAAAATTGTCCGAAGCATGGAGCCTGCTTCGGATTCTGTGTCTCTGTCTCTTTCTCTGCCCCTCCCCTGTTCCCACTCTGTCTTTCTCTCTCTCTCTCTCAAAAACAATTAACAAACATTAAATTTTAAAAAAATAATAAATTCTCAGAAAACTCTAATTTTATAGCTACAGAAATGGAAGATCATTCATCTGACAGTCAATTTTTGAACACCAGCTAAGTGCCAAACTATCTCAGTTCTGTGGCTCGTTTTGTGCACAAAACAGTAACAGAAACATTCTGCCTTGAAGGCTCAGGAGCCTAACTAAAAAGTTTGGTCAAGAAAAGAATCTTTGTCACCTCATGCAAACTCACATACTCCTCTCTTAGGCTTTGATTTCCCCAAGGTCATGTGACAGACCAGTAGACTCTAATATTCATCTCACGTTTCATTATATCATTTTGAGACTCTCAGATTACTTTAAAACATCAGGGCAGTTTTGGTTTATTTTGTTTGGAGGGACATATAAGGTACATTAGAGGAAAATCAGAAGTCAGGTTGTTCCCAAGAGTGTCAAGACATTTGACCTTCTGGTTTCTAAAGTGTACCAAGGTATTGGCAGAAATTAAGGCAGTTTTGTGAATTGGTTCAGTGCCTCAAATGTTCCTTTGGTGTTTAAGGCCTTTGGTTGTCATTGAGATATTTAGTTCACAATATGCTTCAAAATGATTACTCTTGCTCCCATAAATATGTAAGGTTTTTTTTTTTTGTTTTGCATTGGTGAACCTCTACAATAACTTCATGTCTCTATTTAAAAAAAAAAAATGTTACTGCTATAAATTTCTTCCTCTCTTGAAACCTCTGCTCATGCTAAAACTCTGGAAGGTTCTACCATGGTAATAGGTAGGATACTGTCCTTCTAGTCTGGATATAAAAAGAGATGTAATTAATACGGTATAATTAAATAATGTATCCAATTAATAGGGTGCAGTTAAATAACATGCATGGACACACTGAGAGGTTCAGGCACCCGTATTCCCAATTTCCCATTTCTTTCCAACTGTTTTTTTTTTTCATCCATTTCTCACTTGAATTCTACCTTTAAAAAATTTTTTTAAAGTTTATTTGTTTTGAGAAAGAGAGAGTGCCCGTGCGTACCAGTGGGGGAGGGGCAAAGAGAGAGAGAGAGAGAGAATCCGAAGCTCTGTTAGCACAGAGCCAGCAGCAGGGCTCAAACCCATGAACTGTGAGATCATGACCTGAGCCGAAACCAAGAGTCAGACGCTCAACCAATTGAGTCATCCAGGAACCCCTTGGACTCCACTTTTATTTAAAAAACGGAACTACTCATCAATGGACTAAGAACATTAAACTTAAGAAATGTTAAATGGAGACCTGGGAACAAGTATCAGAATTTGCAAATTTCTAATGCAAGGGAGCACACGCGATTAAATTTAATAAAGTTCAGTCACATTTCAATGCAATGATACAGAAACTCTCAGGGTTTAGATATTTAAGTCAGGAATGATTGAGAATGAAGTACAGCAATTAAAGCAGAACTTTTCAGATTGGGTGTCTTAGACACTACATCTTGATTTTAGTACAGCAGAATCATTCATAAATGAGGGAAGCTATTCAAATGTACTTGAAAGTTCGTTATATAACTTGTGAAAGTCTCAGAATCTCTTATGCTATAAGCTACAGTTTTACTTAGAGGATGGTTATTTTTACCTTTACATTATTTTTGTTCACTTATTATTTTATTTATTTATTTACTTTTAAATTTACATCCAAGTTAGTTAGCATATAGTGCCACAATGACTTCAGGAGTAGATTCCTTAATGCCCTTATCTTTCCATTATTGGGCTACCCCCAGATCCCCTCCCAAGCCAACTAGTAGGGTTCTCTAGGTACCTTTTAACTCTCTCGAAGGAATGAATCATGCCCTCTGGTTTCCTGCACCAGAATTTTCATGGTTAAGGATACAGAACGGACTGACTGATGCGATATGCCTAAGAACACCGTAAACCCGCGACAGTTGACGAGTATGAGTGGAGCACTATTTCTGCATACAGATTGGCAAAATGCCTGACGGCCATTAGCTGTGTTTAAATAGATGACAACTAAAGTCACAAGCACTCATATCCTGCTCCTCACCTGACAGGCTCCAACTCCAGGTGTCCCCGTCCTCTGTTACCAGCCTAGGACCTCCTTTTTTTGACACTCTCAGTTGAATTGCTAGACTCCGTGGCACACAATGAACTCATTGCAAAGCATCTCTAAGTTCCATCATAGCGATGAGATATTCTAGGTTCTTCTATTAAAAACAAAACAAAACAAAACAAAACAAATAACAACCACTCCAGGGCGCCTGGGAGGGTCCGTTAAGCATCCCACTCTTGACTTTGGCTCAGGTCGTGATCTCACGGTTTGCGGGTTCGAGCCCCATGTCGGGCTCTGTGCTGACAGTGCTGAGCCTGCTTAGGATTCTCTCTCTTCCTCTCTCGCTCAGCCTCTCCCCTGCTCTCTCTCTCTCTCTCTCTCTCTCTCTCTCAAAATAAATAGAAAAATAAACTTAAGAAACCACTTGTATTATTATGTCATATTTAATAATATGGTAACAATTTTGAAAATACGTGGTTCAGGGATCAGATGGAGTAGGCTCACTTTTCCCTGCTACTCTCCTGTAAATACAACTACATACCCTGTAAAGAACTGGACAGTTATAAAAGGACTCTAAAAGCACAAAGTAGACGACGAGGAAACAGAGTACTTGAAGAATGACATTACAGCGACTTCCCTGGGGTTTGTTTTTATCTCTCATATATCCTACTTGTGGCTACTGGAGAGAGTCTGCAGCTCAGGATTTCAGCAGACGCAGACAAATGAACGAAGGAAAACAGGGACTTAGCAAAGCAGTCCCAAGCCCAGGGACTGGGCAGGCTCGTCTGCCCACAGCAGTGGACACAGTGGAAGCTGGGTGCAAGTCTAAAGCTTTCCCCCTAAGATGAGGAACAAGGAAAGGATGTCTGCTCTCAAGACAGTTACACAACAAGGTACTGAAAGTTCTAGCCACTATGACAAGGCAGTAAAAGGAAGGCATCTAGGCGCGCCTGGGGGGCTCGGTGGGTTAAGCATCCAACTTCAGTTCCGGCCATGATGTCATGGTTCATGGGTTTAAGCCCCACGCCGGGCACTATGTTGACTACTCAGAACCTAGACCCTGCTTTAGATCCTCTGTCTCCCTGTCTCTCTGCCCCTCCCTTGCTCATGCTCTGTTTCTCTCTCTCTCTCTTTCTAAAAATAAATATTAAGAAATTTTTTTTTTAAAGGAAGGCATCTAGATTAGAAAGGGAGCAGTAAAACAGTTCCCATTTGCAGATGTCATGATTGTCTGCTGTAGGAAGTCCTCAAGGGTCTACAAATAAAACTCCTAGAACTAATAAACAGATGAGTTGAGCAAGGTTGCAGAATACAAGATCAGCACACAGAATTCAGTCACATTTTTAGACAACACAATAAACGTGTGGAAACTGATATTAAAATTCAATACCCGAAATAAGGCAGTCAGAGAAAGATAATGATCATATGATTTCCCTCGCACGTTGAATTTAAGAAACAAAACCGATGAACATACGGGAAGGGAAAGAAAAATAAGATAAAAAGAGAGAGGGAGGCAAACCATAAGAGACCCTTAAATACAGAGAACAAACTGAGCGTTGCTGGAGGGGAGGTGGGTGGGGGGACGGGCTAGATGGGTGATGGGCATTAAGGAGGGCACCTGTCGGGATGAGCACTGGGTGTTATATGTAAACGATGAATCCCCAAATTCTACTTCTGAAACCATTATGACACTATGTGTTAACTAACCTGGATTTAAATAAAATTAAAAAAAAATTCAACATCATGTCCGATTGCTCAACAGAAAGTAAAACAGGTCCACATGTAACAAAAACGCGTGCTGAATTTGTACACCTAACATTACAAAGTGCTGATGAAAAGACATCAAAGACCTCAATAAATCGGGAACCATACCCTGCTCATAGATTGGAAGATTCTACATAGTAAAGACACTGCTTATTCCTGCATTAGTTCACCAAGGCCACCATAACGCACCACAGACTGGGTGGCTAACGCAACAGAAACGTATTTCCTCAGAGTTACGGAGGCTAAAGGTCAGAGATCAAGGTGTCAGCAGTGTCGGTTTCTTCTGAGGCTTTGTAGCTGTGTCCTCACCTGGTCTTTTCTTGCACTGTGTTGCACTCCTCTTTTTTTGGTTTGTTTAACGTTTATTTATTTTTGAGAGAGTGTGAGCGGAGGAGGGGCAGAGAGAGAGGGAGACAGAGGATCGGAAGCAGGCTCTGCGGGGCTTGAACTCACAAACCATGAGACCTTGACCTGAGCCAAAGTGGGACGCTCAACCCATGGAGCCACCCAGGCGTCCTGTGAAATTCCCTCTTCTTAAGGACACCAGTCATAATGGATGAAGGCCCACCCTAACCTAATGACCTCATTTGAACTTAATTATCTTTTTAAAGACCATATTTCTAGACACAGTCACCTTCTGAGGTACCCCTCTCTCTTCTTCCCTTTTATAAGGATGCATGTGATTGAATTTAGGGCTCACCCAGAGAATTCAGAATAATCTCTCCATCTCAAGATCCTCAATTGAATTACATCTGCAAAGACTCCTTTTTATTGCCATACGAAATAGCATTCACAGATTCCAGGGATTAGAATGTGGATATCTTTAGGAGGTCATTTTCAGTCTAGTACAGCTAGTATCTAGAAGGTCCCAAGAATTCCCAAATCTCAACAGGAAAAAAGAAAAAACCCATTTAAATAACGGGCAAGAAAAGACACAAAGAGACATTTTACCGTAAAGAATATACAGATGACAGATAAGCCCATGAGAAGTTCAACATTAGTAGCCATTAGGGAAACACACATTAAAACCACCATGAGATACGGCTCCACACCTATCAGAAGGGCAAAAAATAAAAAAAAACAATGACAAAAGTAAATGCTACCAAGGATTCAGAGAAACTGGATTGCTCATACGTTGTTGATGAAAATACAAAATGGTATAGACACTTTGGAAAATAGTTTGGCCGTGTCTTGAAATCCTCAACAGGCACCTATCTATACTATCCAACAGTTGCTCTCCTGGACATTTATCTCAGAGAAATGAAGACATATGTTTATAAAAAAAAAAAACAAAACCCCGTACACCTGTTTATCGGAGCTCTATTCATAATAGCCACAAACTGGAAACAACATTTAGTGGGTGAATGGTTAAACAAAACCGTGTATATTCCTACCATGAAATACTACTCAGCAATAAAAAGGAATGATTACTGATGATTACATAGATGGTTCTCCAGAGAATTATTCTGAGTGACAAATGCCAATCCCAAAAGATCAAATGTTGTATTTGGTCTTCCATTTATATAGCATTCTTTACGTAAAATTTTAGAAATAGAGAACAGATTAAAGGTTTCCAGGCTTTAAAGGAGGAAAGAGGAGGCAAAGGTGGAGGGAAAAGGATGTGGTTATCAAAGGCCAACAAGACGAATCCATGCAGTGATGGAATGTTCCATATCCTGACTATGTCAATGTCAATAATCCTGGTTGTGATAGTTTGCTATTGTTTTGCAAGATGTTATAATTGGAGGAAACTGGATAAAGGACACTAGCAATCTCTCTGCATTATTTCTTACATGTAACTGCATGTGAATTTACACTTATCCCCAAATAAAAAGTTTAATTAAAAAATGTATATGTAAGGCATAAGTAAGATTTGGAGCATTCTAGACTTAGTCTGTACTAAGACTGGGAACTTCTCATCTCTCAAGAGATCCTGATCCCTCTAGTGAGAAATAATATACATATATAAAATATAAAAATGCATAATAATATATGCAAATGTTTAAAATATAAAGTATAAATTAATAAAATATAAAGTTTAAATATAGGCTTCGCAAAGCGGGTATCTCTATACCAAATTGCTGCTATTTCAGAAATTACATACTTGGGACACTTGGGTGGCTCAGTCGGTTTAGCATCTGACTTCGGCTCAGGTCACGAGTTCGAGCCTCACATGGGTTTGCTGCTGTCAGCCTGTCAGCGCAGGGCTCACTTTGGATCCTCTGTCCCCTCTCCCTCCCTGCCCCTCCCCCGCTTGTGCTCTCCCCCCAAATAAATAATCTTCAGAAATTACAGACTTCAGTAAGGACCATGTTGACCAACAACGTCATAAAATTTTTTTTATAAATCTAGTGGGGGGCGCCTGGGTGGCTCAGTCGGTTAAGCGTCCGACTTCGGCTCAGGTCATGATCTCACGGTCCATGAGTTCGAGCCCCGCGTCGGGCTCTGTGCTGACAGCTCAGAGCCTGGAGCCTGTTTCAGATTCTGTGTCTCCCTCTCTCTCTGACCCTCCCCTATTCATGCTCTGTCTCTCTCTGTCTCAAAATAAATGTTAAAAAAAAAATTTTTTTTTAAAAATAAAAATAAATCTAGTGGACTAAGTTGTCCTTCTACTATAGATAATTAACCCAGGTATCAACTGAATCGTAAACTGAAAACTGTTTTCTCTAAATAATATTCGGCAGGTCGTTAGAATCCTACAGCACCATTAGCCCCAAACCTATATTTCAATCACAGCTCAGGTATTTTCAGTACAATTTTAATTTTTCCTAGCCACCATTTTAGCCATAGTTTCATGATCTTCAGAAACAAAAAAAAAAAAAGAAACTATGAGAACCCTAAAATGAATAAGGTCAAGTCTTTACCTTTCCTTTGTAAAATTTCCTGCTGCTGTGCAAGTGCCCAAATTGTTCAGGTGGATAAGACACTGTGTGCCTACAAACTCAGCTTGACTTTCTGTGGTGATAACACTCAGAAAAAGCCACCTAATAAAAGGTTAAATCTCTCAGTATTTATAGTCACCAGCAGAAATGTCTTTTTCCTCACCTGTTTAAAGTCACTAATAAATTCGTATCATATAGTTGAGATGTGGCTACTTGGAATTTTGCTACCAGAATTACCTTACATTCTACAATTTCAATTTAGTATCAAAATTTTATTAGTTCTCAAAAAATGATATCCAGCCCTAACATTCCTACTAACATGTATTAGAAAAACAATTGCTCTTGTCCTCCGCATTTCTTGCCAGCCTTCCAAGATTCCTGCAAATAAGCAGGTGTGTGTTCCCAACATTATACAGTTAGGAGGAAGAAAACCTTAGAAAACATGCACACACACACACACACACACACACACACACACACGAATAATAAACATTTGCCTAGCCAAGTATTATGTGATCTTATGCCTCTCTTCCTGCAAATAGATTTCTTTTTTTTATGTTTCTTTGTTTATTTTGAGAGAGAGACAGAGAGACAGAGACAGAGAGCAGGAGCACAAGCAGGGGAGGGGCAGAGAGAGAAGGAGAGACAGAACCCCAAGCAGGCTCCATGCCATCAGCACAGGGCCCGATGCGGGGCTCAAACCCACAAACTGCGAGATCATGACCTGAGAGGAGATCAACAGTGGGACGCTTAACTGACTGAGCCACCCAGACAGTCTTGCAAATAAATTTCTTAAGACTACACAGTTTTAAGAAAACTGATGATCTATTTATATACATTTATTATTTATAGAAATGATAACAATTTACTCAAATCGATATATAAAAGTATTATCACATTTATTTTGTTCAAGATGTTATGACATCCCAGTTTATTTCAGTAATTAAAAATCAGTATTCAATAACCCCAGAAGAAAATAAAAGCTAACAATAATAATGAATGTTCAGCCTAAGCGTGTTTCGTTATCAAGTTGCCTTGAAGTCCCTATTAGGTCTTTCAAAAGCAGATGCTTTTTCTGAGGTTTTTAAGTACATGAAGCTTTCTCCATCATATACAACCATCCTCAAACAAACAGAGGAAACACTGGATTATTGAACAGATTAATGTTCAGATAACAAGTAAATTAACAATGGAGAAAAAAGAGCACATTCAATCAAAATCAATACCAATACAAAGGTAAGTAGTGCATGTAGACACAAATGCATGAATTGATTGACTCATATTAAAAATTCCCCAGAAGGACACAAAATATTTATTGAATATTCTATTTGAACTATCTCCCCTCTTCTTTTTTTGTTTTTTTCTGACAAGGACACTTTGACCTTAGATGTATAGTGCTATAATAAAGAACCAAGATGAATAATTTTTAACATCTACATAATAGTGACAATTTCCTCCCGTGTTCTTGCACAAACAAAAGGAATTTCTTTTCTTGGGGCCCCTCGGCGGCTCAGTCAGTTAAGTGTCTGACTTCACCTCAGGTCACGATCTCGCAGTCCAGTTCGTGGGTTCAAGCCCTACATCGGGCTCTGTGCTGACAGCTCAGAGCCTGGAGTCTGCTTTGGATTCTGTCTCTCTCTCTCTCTCTCTCTCTCTGCCCTTCCCCCACTCACACTCTCTCTGTCTCTCTCTCTCAAAAACAAGTTAAAAAAAAATCTTCAAAAATAAAACAAAATGCCGTTTCTCAAAATTTTAGTCTCCAGTTTCGTAAGAATTAAAAATACTCGTGACCAGGCTTACAGGTAGTTACCATTTCCAAATTTGAAGAAATCAGTTCCCAACTTCCTAATGAGTACAGTTCAAGTTAAATCTCCTCTTGTTTTATATATCCAGGGCTGAACTGGTTGTATGCCAAGCCTTTCCGATGAACTGTCTTGATTCCTAACCTTCTCTCCCCTTGAAAAATAAATGTATATACATATGTTTATTTCACCCCTCCCTCTTTCAGCTGGTTCCATTTGATAGGTCTGATGTGCTACTATTGTGAGTATATTTAAAATGAACATATGCACATACATATTAAGATCGTATGTTTAAAATTTAACTGCTTTGACAGGTAAAGTACATCTTTTAAACTATTAAATGAAAAAACCTGACTTCAAAACTCAATCTCAATATAGATCTTACAAGTTTGAACTGGTCCTTTCCCTCGGTCTTCTGTTTCAAATTTCCTTTTTGATTTCTGTTTACCCAAATATCTAAGTCATATTTAAGTTTACACAGGGCCCATCAGACGAAAGGTCCCCGATTTATCAATCGCGACTCCTTGGATGGTTTCTGGACTTTGAGTGGTTTGTACAAAACTCGTTGCAAAGTGAAACAAAGCCATGCCCTCAGACATCTTGCCTGCTCTAGGGTCTGATCCGTCTTTCTCACGCCTCATGGAGTAATAACTTCTCAGCACACGCTGCTGCACCTTGGAAATTGCCATCTTATTCCCCACCCATAGTTCTTCTCGGTGGGGTTCTCTCACCCCATTACCTTTTACTCAGATTCAGTGGGGATCATTCAACATCATTCATTCATTAGTTCTGACCACTCGCTATACGTATAGTGATACAGGAGGAAGAGAAAAGAGATGTAGGTTTATGGAATTTACAGTCTAGTTGGTGAGGCAGAAACAGAAGAGTAGCAGACAGCATCTTCACTTCAGAAACTGACTGTCATTCATAAAGCACAGATACTTTTGGAGGAAGCAGAGGCGAATATAACCCCGTAACAAGCAAAAAGGAAACTGTAACTGTTTATACCACACACTTGCCAATCTGATTAACTTTGCAGGATTAAACTTTAATGTATTACTGTCATTATTAATCATAACAAATTCTACATAGTTTTGTAATGGGCATCCTCCAAGAGTCTTCCTGCCAAGTTTTTACAGCTTTTCTCTCAGGTAATTTTCTCCCACCAGTGTGTGGGGATGCCAGATGAGAGCGATTTCTCTTGCAAAGCCTTTGGATTAATTTATGCGAATATAGGCAGTCCATTCTTGAATTTCTGATTCTCTATCCAGACATTATCACCTAATAGCTACCACTTACTGCTCACGATGCTTTGACATCCATTATTTAATTTGCCACGGTGGAACAATACTAACCCAAAACCTCTTTGTGACAGCCGTGATTTTTTTTCAGACAACAACATATCTATCATTCATTTGCAAGTCCTCAACCAAACTAATCACCCAGAGGATTTGGGGGACAGAGGCTCACCCCTTCACCACTGGCATGCAACTCATTCAGTCAAGCCTCTCTGTGCGCAAAAGTAGCTTCTAGGCCATTTGTTAAGGAAACGCATGATCTATTTTACTAGCTTTTCTTTTTATTCAGAGAATAATACTTTTAGAAATTGAAAAACACCACAATACAAATGCACCATTTTAATGGACTACAGCAAGTAAACCTCTCTATGTTTTTTTTTTAAAGATTTAAAGAATTCCTTATAATATCTTTCCAAAGTAGGGCCAGTTGTAAGAATTACCTAAATACTCCATTTGTATCCATTTGAGAAGGCTAAGTGTATTGGATTTGGTCCTCTCTTCACTTGAGTGAAGAAATCTGTTGATCAGAAATAAGTCTAGTAGCTAAAATCCCTGTGTCGGTTTTAAGAGGGTTAGTTGTTAACAAAATATACCAGAGGATTGTCTGTATGCAAAGAAAATTAATGAACTATTTAAGTATGTTATGGGAATTTGAAAAGATTTGAAGACTAGAAGAAGAGAGAACAAAAACTGTTGACTAGTGGGGCGCCTGGGTGGCTCAGTCGGGTGTTTGACTTTGGCTCAGGTCATAATCTTAGGGTTCATGGGGTTGAGCCCCACGTCAGGCTCTGCGCTGACGGCTCAGAGCCTAGAGCCTGCTTTGTATTATGTGTCTCCCTCTCTCTCTCTGCCCCTCCCCTGTTCATGCTCTGTCTCTCTCTCTCTCTCAAAAATAAAAAAACATTTAAAAAAATTTTAAAAATCATTGACTAGTAACCCCATAAAGCACAAGACTACAATCACATTTCATCTTCACATTTTATAATAAATGTCATTAATTGAGAACATGCTATTTCCTAGGCATTCTACAAAAAAAGTTTGCACGTATCAGCTCATTTAATCCTCACAAAATAATATCCATGATTTGTTTTTTTCATGGGTTAAACATGAAGAAACTAATGTTTAACCAAACTTATATTTAGCTATGTTCCTACAAATTTACTATATGTGTGTATAATATACAAATATATATATGTATATATACAAATATATGCGTATATATACGCATATATATGTATATATACATATATATGTATATATACAAATATATGTATATATACGCATATATATGTATATATACATATATATGTATATATACATGTATATATACAAATATATACATGTATATATACATGTATATATACAAATATATATATGTATGTATACACACACACACACACACATATAAAGATGGTAAATGTTCTTTGGGATTTATTTCATTAAAATGGGACATATGCTTATAAGCTAAGTGTTGCTCCATTAGATAATTTTATCTTCATTTCTTTTGAAGAATTCCTTAAAGTCTAACTCTCTTTTTCTAGACATTTATACCTTTTAGCAAAGGATAGATATTGTCCAGCCCAGACTCCAGAAATACACTTAGAAAAGAGACTTGGGAAATATATCTAGGAATTATAGATCCACCCTCTTATTTTTCACCGTCATCCCAGGGGTCTTCAGGGATTCCATCAAAACCCTTTCAGTGGAGCCCAAGTTGTCCTCAATATTTTGGAAAAGCGATGGTGTATACAATTACACATGTGATAAGCAGAATCTCTCCGAATTCTTTGAATTGGTTAACAAGTAGTAAGACAGTCTTCTCATGTGTATAAAATAGCTCCAAAATTTGTATACCCAGAGCTCATTTTCTTATTTGTGTAAAGGTGATACACATTCCTAGATAAATGATATATTAAGTTCTATGACACGGATACTCAGTGTTCACCTAAACCAGAGGTCACGAGCTGGCAAGCCCTTTATCTGACTTCTGCCTGCAGGTGAGTTTTGTTTGGGCCTAGCCAACGATTTTAAAACGTTGTAAACTGGATACCTTTCAACAACGTGTAGATTCATCTTTGCTGTGTTTTCTGTTAGTCCCCATTTTCTCACACCTAGGTGTCTTCCTCATATTGCCTACCTTGTCCCTAAAGGCACTCAAGTTGGAGACAGGCCTCACAGCGTGTGAGCACAAGAGAGACAACCTCGATGTCAATACCCTACAGCCACTGGCTTGTTCATCCCCATTAGCCTAACAAGTTACTCCAGTCCCCTAGAAAAACACACACGTTCCGTCCAAGTATTTCTACAAGTCCCTATGAGCTGTCTCACATGTAATCACGAATGAATCAATCCGTATCACGCGCTGCTGCAGCTGCTCTGGGCTTTCGTCAAGCACGTATGTATCTGCCATCACCTGCCACCATTTACTGTATCAGCTGGTCATTCATCATCTGCCACTGGGCATCCATCATCATTTGCTGGGCATCCACTGAGTACCGCCATGTCTGTTGGGCATCCACAATCTCCCACCAGGCATTGTGGTCTCTGTTGATGCTCTGCCATTTCACCACCAGCGCCTTCCATGAGAATGCTGCTTCCCTGGCTTGGGTGCTGTTACCTGGTGCTGCCCTCAAGATATCACATGGTACCGCATTTGCTTCAGTCTCTATTGTACTCAGTGTTCCTTGCAGAGGTTAGGACTATGTCCCTCCATACTTTGTGGAATGTTCTGTTACCCAAACATTGAAAGACCAATGCTCGTCCCTGCCCCCTTCACAGAATCCCTGCGCAAAACGGCTTTTTGTTTTCTTTTTCGTTTTCTCCTTATTGTCGTCTCCCCAGGGTTGACACACTCTGTAGGGCTAATTTAGAGTTCATTTACAGATGCCTTCAATCCGGTCCTCCGCCCTCTGAAAGACTAAGCGGTGACCTTGCCAGTCTTGTGTGCTTGTGCATACCTAGACTTTATCCCTGTATCTGGCATCTTTTAAATGAATAAATGAATAACTCATGAGGTTAGGTACTGGGGATTTCCTGCCCCCACCCATCTAGACCTATGAATCTTTCACAGGTCAACCAAACTTGTTGGTTCAAACGTCTTCTAATATCTCCCTTCCCTCTTCAGATACACATAATCATTTTGCTGCAAGCTCTTTATCCTATGGCAAAAAAAAATTTTTACCAGGTAAGTTTCAATTTTAAGTGTAAAATCAATATACTTATGAAAAATTGCGGTGACCTATATTAAAGAATACAATCCAGAAGTTCTGGTTGTTGTTTGTATCTCTAGAGTCTGCTTTCTCTAGTTATTCTTTGCACTTTATTTCTCTTCTTTTTTCCTTAGAGGTATGCAGCTTTGGCCGATTAATTACGGCTTTCATCCTCCAATAAATTCACAAAATAAATTCAAAAGGTAATTTTAATGAACATTCCAGTGCTACTTGTAAGGGTCGTATGACCACAGGCACATAGCCAGCAATGTCTAAGCTAAGTAATAGCATCTAGCACCTAACTGAATGCTTGCTTCGTGTCACCCCCTGATGGTAAGGAAGGTGATGATGATAATTATAATAGCTGGCTTTAACCAAGCACTATATGGGAGGAAAAACGTTCCTGGGACCCTGCAAATTAAATTGGCAAAAGGCAGATTAACAACAGAGTTTATTATGATACATATGAACGCCTTCATAGAAAACAAGACCCAAAGAAGCAGCTGGATCTGGGGCTTATGGACCATCGTAACAAAGAGCAATATATTGGGAGAAGTGATAAGACAAAAGAAAAAGGCTTTTGGAAACCAATTTGACAATTTCATATTAAAAAAAAAAAAAAGAAAAGGGCTTTGAGCTTCTAGGGGTGGTATATCGTGGAAGGTAAATATGTGGAGAAAACTAATAGAAGGTAAAGGTTATTTTACTAAGGTTTGCTATACAGATTCAATTTCATGCGATCCTGGGGAGGATAAGTGTGTTTCCAGAGATTAAGAGCAATTCTCTTCAGGGTGCTTGGCTGGCTCGGTTGGTTAAGCTTTCGACTCTTGATTTCGGCTCAGGTCATGATCTCACGGTTCATGAGCTCGAGGCCTGCCTCAGGCTCCATGCTGACCCTGGGGAGCCTGCTTAGGATTCTCTCTCTCTCTCTCTCTCTCTCTCTCTTTCGGTCCCTCCTTCTTTCTCTCTCTCTCTTTCTCGAGATAAAGAAACAAACTTAAAAATATATAAAAAAGAGGTGCCTGGGTGGTTCAGTCAGTTAAGCCTCCAACTCTTGATTTTGGCTGAGGTCACGATCTCGTGATTTTGGGGGAATCCAGCCCCACGTCAGGCAGGCTCTGTGCTAACAGTACAGAGTCTGCTTGGGATTCTCTCTCTTTCTCTTTCTCTGCCCCTCTTCCGCTCTCTCTCTCTCTCTCTCCCCCTCAGAAATGAAATAAATAAATAAATAAATAAGAATAAAATGAAACATAGTTTCAGAGAGGGAGGGAAACCATAAGAGACTCTTAAATACGCAGAACAAACTGAAGGTTGAGGTGGGGGGGGTAGTGGGTGATGGGCATCGAGGAGGGCACTTGATGGGATGAGCCCTGGGCATTGCATGGAAGCGATGAATCCCGGGAACCTACCCCCGAAACCAAGAGCACACTGTATATGCTGTATGTGAGCCAATTTGACAATAAATTATAATAAGTAAATAATTAATTCAAAGAATATCATTAGCTATAAAAAAAGAAAAGAAGAAAAGAAACCTTTATATAGAGAGATAGATAGATATAGATATAAAGAGTAATTCTCTTCTTGGCATGGGAGAGAGAAACTTTAAAGGAGGGAAATTTATACTCCACTGTTGGACCGAAAGGGGGAGTAGAGCGTTTTTTCTCCATCTATCACTTCTCAGTTGCCTTTAGCTCAAAAGAATTCATATGCTCAAATGGCCTACTTTGGGGTGGCATACGCCCATCCTTCAGCGCTTAACTCTGTGTCCGCTACCTCATTTACTGCTCACAGTCAATAAAGGTAAGGAAAGCTGAAGCATACAATTTTACCAGATTTTAGGGCCGTAAAAGGCTAACCTCCATTCTCCTTTCGATGGCCGATATTAAGGGCCCCACTTCCCCAGCTGTTCAGACTTGTATTTCTGCCGCCGAGCCCTGGAAATGTGAAGACTCAAGCCAAATGCTGGCTCTTGCTTCCTGAAACTCGATATGGCTCTAGAGACACAGAGTAGCGTAACTGAAAAAATAACCTCCGGTAGGTCCAGGAGTCATTTCTCTGGACCCTAGAGTGATAATAACAGTTAACGCTTATCGTACGTTCACTAGAGCTATACATGGCCCTAGCTGCTAGACACTCTTTTAGAACCATAGCTTTCTTCACAATAATTTCATTATTTTGCATTTATAATGCATCTGTAATGCATTTCAGTGCATCTCAGACTCTTAACACCCTCTTAGACACAAAGTTTGAAAGCCCAGGTTTCAAAGCCTTTATTATCATGTGATTCCAAGACAGAATGAAGAAGTGGGGAAGGGTCAGAATATGTCTTCAATTAGTTGAAGGATTTTCATGCTCCTATGGCTCCAAAACATAAGAGCCAGATAAATGGGAGAAGATAAAGAAGCACATTAGGGTTCGATTAAATGGTCTTTATTGATGAAAAGCTCTACTTTTCAAGGAAACTCCGTTGCTGGAGTTTGTACAAAGAATTTCTCCTTCGTGTACGAGTTTGAACTAGGTATTTTCTAGGTGTTTTTCTACGTTTTGAGATTCTGTAATTAAACTTCCTACTGCTGTCACTTTGAACAAGTTACCTACTCGGAGCCTGAAATTATCATTATGGAGGTCGAAGTATACGGCTTTTGTGTATGATAGGGAGATGAAAAGAATTACTATTTCGTACAACAGGGTTATGTGCCTATAGTTGTGAGAGTCAATTTGCTGGAGCTAATCAGTCATTAGTCCAAGGAAAAAAAGTAAATTCTTTCTGTTCCTAGATGAAAACACTACTCACTAATTAGATATTATTTTAATAACTCAGAAGACATTTTTATCTCTTATTGCCATCCAAGTGAACATATAAGAAAATCTACTTAGAAATGAATGGACTGGGTATCCATAACCTTCACTCTTACACATTATGAGACGATTAAGGATAGCCTCCTTAGCCTCTATTTCAAAGGGCAGTCATTCAATCTTGAAAACTGCCTTTCACTTCTTTCTCTTCCCCCTTAGTCAAATTTCTATATTCTGTGAGTCCCGAAATGTGTTTTGTGTTAAATAAAGGATCAGAAATCTAAAATCTTACCACATGTTTTCACTCCTATGTGGATCCTGAGAAACTTAACAGAAGACAAGGGGAGAGGTGAAGGGGGGGGAAGTTACAGAGAGGGAAGGAGGCCAACCATAAGAGACTCTTAAAAACAGAATAAACTGAGAAATGATGGGGGTGGGAGGGAGGGGAGGGTGGGTGATGGGCATTGAGGACGGCACTTGTTGGGATGAGCCCTGGGTGTTGTATGGAAACCAATTGGACAATAAATTATATAGAGAAAAGATAAAATAAAATGAGAAAAAAAAGAAATCTAAAATCTTTGCACTCTAATTGCTTTGCATTCCAAATATACCAAAGACAGGTGCTCTGCACATTGTTCTCATAAAACTAAGTCCCCAAAATAAGCTTTGTGAGTTTTTTCCATGACTTAATGACAGGACAGTGTTTCTTTTTTAAATAAGAATATCAACATGACAAACAGGTTGAGTGAGATTTTTTTCTACACTGTGGATTTTTCTCACTGAGAAATGATTAATAAAATAGGTAGCAGAGATGGAATTTGAGCTACCTGTTTATTTATCTCTATTTTCTTTTCTTTTTTAAAAAAAATGTTTATTCTGAGAGAGAGAGCGCGTACACAAGTGGGGGAAGGGTAGAGAGAGAGAGGGAGAGAAAGAACCCCAAGCAGGCTCCAAGCTGTCCACGCAGAGCCCAAAAGTGGGCCTCGAACTCACAAACTGTGAGATCATGATCGGATCAAAATCAAGAGTTAGATGCTTGACTGACTGAGCCGCCCAGATGCCCCGGTTTATCTCTATCTTCATTATTTAATTACATGTTAAGAGACATGTGAGGGTCTTTATGGAAGTGTATATACAATCACAAAGCAGCCCGAGCCATGGCAGATCCTTATTTCTATTTTCTACGCAATTGTAGGATCGCGGCCTCTGTGGATTTTAACCCGATTCAGAAAGCAGAAGGGAAGAAAGTATTCTGAATCAGTACTTACAGTACACATAGGATAGTTAGGTCAGACCATGTTCTGCAGAGCAAAAGCTTTCCTTATTCTAGATAGAGTTCAGTTTTTAGAATGCCAAAGAATTACACTAGCTAATGAAAACCATACAGTATTTTCGCCTCACGATTATGTAGGAAAAAACCTTGAGGGAGAACTAAAAGAAAGACATTTAATATTTCTCAAGCACTTATTTATTTTTCTATTTTGCTTTAACTCCATCTCATATATTCTTGGCTTAATATCGTCTCCATATTTGTATTTATAGGGAGAAAGAACTTTTCTGGGCTCCCTATTTTAGTAACAAGTACAGAGGAGAAAAGCTAAATATGTGGTAATGAACTGATAGCCCAAGCTAAGTTTCATATATTTCATTTGAAATGGAAAACATATTCAAAATAGAGTGTAGATAAATAATGAAAAGTAAATTCCTTGTGTTCTTTTTAAAAAATTTTTTTAGTTATTAATTTTTTTGAGAGAGAGAAAGCAAGCTGGGGAGGGTCAAAAAGAGAGGGAGAGAGAAATCCCAAGCAGGTTCTGTGCTGTTAGCACAGAGCCTGACCGGGGGCTCGAACTCACGAGCTGTGAGATCATGACCTGAGCCAAAACCAAGAGCTGGAGCCTTAACAGACTGAGCCACCCAGGCGCCCCAATTCCTTATGTTCTTTGAAGTCTTTCTTGTGATGGGAGAAACTGACGTCTGATTTTCAATTCCTCAAAAACTTGATTACAATCTCTGTATATGCATGAATGTCACCCGTGGGTGAGACATAAAAACCATCGTAATCAACCCTTATGTTCTCTAAAAGGGATATAGGGGTAAAGAATAAAGACAGCAAGCGATTTCTACTAAACATTATAATACATTTTGCTTAATTACCAATAAAATGAAAATTTTTGAATAGAAAAGTTATATTAAAGCTAAATATTAACGTTAATCATATACATGTTTGAATTTTGTAGTTTCCTATTCTTTGCTCCAATTCTAACTAAAAACTACTGTGTTTTAACTAGATCTGTTTTGATCAAATGACTCTTAAATAATGCCGTATTAATATTGTGACTTTGGGCAAATCAATGGATGTATCTAAGAATTAGATTCTCCTTTACTAATGACCAGCTTTTACTGTGTACTTATCGTGGTATTTTAATCTACATGATCTCACCTAGCATCTACTTGATAGGTATTTGTAAATATTAAAGACTGAAATTGAAAAAATTTAGTAAGCAAATCTTGACACAACTTTAAGATATTATTTTTTATATTACATTGAACCAAGTCTCTAGCTATAATTAAAAAAATATGCATAAAGGGGTGCCTGGGTGCTCAGGTGGTTGAGTGTCCTACTTTGACTCAGGTCATGATCTCACAGTTCATGAGTTCGAGCCCCACATCCGGGTCTGTGCTGACAGCTCGGAGCTGAGAGCCTGCCTCAGATTTTATGTCTCCCTCTCTCTCTGCCCCTCCCCCACTTGCACTCGGTCTCTCTTTCAAAAGAATAAATAAATACATAAACATTTTTTTAAAAGATATGCATATGAAAACGTACACTGTGTATTTCTACCTCTACCAAAGCAAATATTCTGGAGGTATTTTCTTGGTTTTAGTATTATATATATACATATATACGTATGTATACATATATATACATGCACATGTATGTATGTACATATATGTATATGTATATATACATATGTGTGTATACGTATATGTATACATATACATGTATACATGTACATATACATGTATAGGTATATGCCTATACATATATGTATAGGTATACACATATATGTATATATACATGCATATATGTACATACATATACATATATATGTGCATATATATGGGCTTGGTTTAATTATAATGAAGTAAGGTAAATGTCTTATAGTTTACATATAAATATATATATATATTTTTGGTTCGGTTTAATTATAATGAAGTAAGGTAAATGTCTTATAGTTTAAGTAGAGTAGGAAACTTAAATGAATACTTCCCCAAAAGTTATTTCATTTAAAAACGTAAAGGCAATTGTTGAAGACCACCATTTCATAAATAATTACAAATTACTGAATTTTTACTGTAATTCATTCACCTAAGTTTCATTTTAATTAGTTATGTAAATAACCACATAAAAGAGGGAAGAGGCAGTAAGGAAATCTAAGACTGTATTTAATTCTGATGTAGACTATTGTGCCAGTGTGATTAAGAACTGTCTAGTTTTTACTGTGAAATAAACAAAGAATCTTAAAAGATATTGCTCATGCCATTATATGACACTTGTAACTCTCATGTTCTCTTGCATTTTTTCCAGACGTGTTAGGATTACTTGAAAAAAAAAATGACAATTTAACAACGCACAGGTGATAGTTAATAGGAAAAATAAAAGTACAGAAGGGGGGGGGCGCCTGGGTGGCTCAGTCCGTTAAGCAACAGACTTCCGCGGATCATGAACTGGGTCATGATCAGGTCAAGATCTCCCTGTATGCGAGTTCCAGCCCCGCGGGGGACTCTGTGCTGACAGCTCAGAGCCTGGAGCCTGCTTGGGATTCTGTGTCTCAGTCTCTCTGCCCCTCCCCCACTCGTGCTCTGTCTCTGTCTCTCAAAAATAAATAAACATTAAAAATGAAGAAAAAATAAAAAATAAAAATAAAAGTATAGGAAGGAAAAATAGTAGGACCACAAAAGGAAAACCTCAACTCACTTATGGCTTAAGGAAATTACTATATGCCTCTATGCTGTAACACAATAACAATAACAAAAATAAGATTAATAGTGATAGCTATGATATATATTGGGGCCCAGTTATATGCCAAACACTTTACTCAAAACTTATGACTTAACCTAATAAAACTACATGAGGTAGGTACTATTATTTACCTTTTATAGATAAGGAAACCTAAGTCCAGGTTGTACAATAAGGAAGTATGGATCTAACCTCAAAGTCTATACTCTTTCCAGTTTGCTTTGCTATGTCATATAAATAATAGCAGTTCCTCAAATTTAATATTTTTACTTAAATCGTTCATCAAAACCTCAGAGCAGGGGCACCTGGGTGGCTCAGTCGGTTAAGTGTCCGACTTCAGCTCAGGTCACGATCTCACGGTCTGTGAGTTCGAGCCCCGCGTCGGGCTCTGGGCTGACGGCTCGGAGCCTGGAGCCTGCTTTCGATTCTGTGTTTCCCTCTCTCTCTGCTCCTCCCCCGTTCATGCTCTGTCTCTCTCTCTGTCTCAAAAATAAATAAACGTTAAAAAAAAAAAATTAAAAAAAAAAAACAACCTCAGAGCAGTCCTTCATTATAGGTATTATCCATACCTAACAAATCTGGCAGGAAAAAAACAATGCATATGTGTTGACTTGAAAAAAATATGCTTGGGCACCTGGGTGGCTCAGTCAGTTAAGTGTCCAACTTCAGCTCGGGTTGCGATCTCACGGTTTGTGAGTTCAAGCCCAGCATCCAGCTCTGTGCTGGCAGCATGGAGCCTGCTTGGGATTCTCTCTCTCTCTCTCTCTCTCTGCCCCTCCCCTGCTTGTGCTCGTGCTGTCTCTCTCTCTCTCAAAATAAATAAACATTTTTTAAAAAGAAAATAGCCATATATAATTTCTAAAGGTTAAATCCTGGAGTAATCTTTGTCAAATTGGAGCATACGTTCTTAAATCATCTCAAAATGGAAACAAACAGAATTATATTCTTTTTCAACAATAAAGGTTATGTTTGTCAATGCAATCTTGGGATATTGATCTGACCTGTCAGAGATCACTTCTGCTGAGCAGCAGGTGCATTCCAAAAATTGCGATTACATATTCACTACATTTTTTAGTCAGCCAAGTCAGATAACTGAAACCACAGAATTCATCCAGGGATTGAAATTAAACATTTTCCTTTATTAACTAATTAAATAAATCAAATAATTCTCAAAATGTCTTTCACTTTGTACATTTAATTTTATAGCTATCAGATTTGGTTTCTGCATCCTTTCTAAAATATCTTTCTGCATCCTTCCTAAAATATCTATCTAAATGAAATTAAAACCTTATTTTACCCAGAAGCCACTCCATCCCATTCAACCCTGTGACCAAACTCTACTATCTTTAACACTCTAAGAAACTCTTGTGGGTCCAGAAACAACCAGTTAGCCACCAGGATGGAGATGTTCCAACAATCTTTGATCTAACAATGATCAAAGAAAATAAAGGTCATAATTAAACTATTATAACTCAAGTGCTAAATCACAGTGAATATAAAACACATTCAATATCTGTTTTTTAGCACTGAACAAACAAAACACAGGAAATACAAATGTGTTAACCCCAATGCCTACCGACAAGGGAGTTTATAATATACTTATACATGTGTGTGTTTGTATGTGTCTGTGGGAAGCACAATTTGGAAAAAGAGATAATGAACAGGGGCGCCTGGGTGGCTCAATCAGTTGAGCATCCGATTTTGGCTCAGGTCATGATCTCACGGTTTGTGAGTTCGAGCCCTGCATCGGGCTCTGAGCTGACAGTGCAGAGCCTGCTTGGGATTCTCTCTCTCTCTCTCTCTCTCAAAATAAATAAAAGAAAGTAAAAGAAAATTTTAAATAAAGATAATGAACAACGTGGGGTTACATGCTAATGATGCAATGTATTGAACACATAATATATAGTTCAGAAATACAGTGGAGGGACATGTCCGCATGGTCAACCAGTGCAAAAAGAGCTTACAGCAGCAATATTTAAATGACTATGATAAAGTAGGTGACATTTTCCCAGCTATCAAACTGCTTCATAAATGGTCTTCTTCATACTTGCTAAATATACTCAAAGCCAACTCAACATTGAGGAAAAACAGAGAAATGCAACTTAATTACACGCACACATTCAGGATCGCATCTTTTCACTAATAGTTTATTGAAAATACAACTGCTTATATTTTGTAGCTTTCAGAGATATCTAAATTCTTGCTAGTTCTTGTGAAAGAAAAATAGATATAGTGTAAAATGTCATGACAAAATACTATGGAACAGAAACATGATGGCAAAAACATCCGGATAAAGCTAATATATTGATAACATTTTTACTAATAGATTGACAAAATATATATTGATAATTACACTAATATATTGATGTCTAGATAGATAAATAAAAATTTTACCTCAATTACTATCTGCTGTGTTAAAAAACGGCACTAATACATAAATAAAATGACCATTACTTGCGAGTCTCTCTCTGCCCCTCCCCCGCTCGTGCTCGCGCTCTTTCAAAATTAATAAATAAACTTCTAAAAAAAAATTTTTAAAAGGAAAGAAAGTTCACCCTGTATTAGGCCTTGTGCTTGGCATTACGAATACAGAGGTGAATAAACAGGGCCCTAGCCCCAAAGGAACTTACTCACTTTTTACAAAATACTCGAATAACTTAAATGTTACATAGTCTAAAAAAACAAAAAAAAAACCACAAACAAACAAATAAATAAATGTTACATAGGCTAGCATTTTCTATTGTAGTGTCACTAGGTAAAACTTCTAATTTTCAGCATCAGCCTTGAACAATTCCTAGGGAATTTTTTTTTTTTTTTTTTTTTTTTTTTAAATAGCAGCTTCAGGTTTCTTTACTGTTACTATAGTACCAGGAACTCTGCTAATCACTTTACACATTATGGCGTCTGAGCCTCACAATAACAACATTACAGGGTGTATCGTATGATCTTGTTTTACAGATAAGGAAGCAATGGCTTTGGAGTATAATTATTCAACATCATACCAAAAGTGTCAGAGTCAGAATCTGAAGCTACTGCGTTTTTTCTTTTTTCTCATTTAAAAAAAAAAAAATTGTCCAGTTCCTAGAGAAATTTCAAAATCAGCAGCGGCTAAATTCAGTGACTCTGACTAAAGGTAACTCATGGAGATCTGAGATATCTATTTTTTTTTTTTGTTTTTTCCTTTTTATTTTATTTTAGAGAGAGAGAGAGCACGTGCGCGCAAGCCAGGGAGAGGGGCAGAGGGAGGGAGAGAGAACCTTAAGCAGGCTCCACGCTCAGAGTGGAGTCCGATGTGGGGCTCAACCCCACGACCCTGGGATCATGACCAGAGCCTAAATCAAGAGTCAGACACTCAACTGACTGAGCCACCCAGGTGCCCCTGAGATACCCATTTCTAATTAAAATCCTTGAGGCAAATAGTGGTTTTGTAACATCCTTCTTCAGGAAATAAGATGAAATGCAGAAGGGGAGGATGCCTATGTCTACATGACGACAAAGGTTTGCACCATTTGTGGGTGGTACTGTCGATGAAAGGATTAGTCGCATTCCTTTTTCGAAGCGGCTTTTTAACATTGCAAGTGAAATGTATCGGAGGTGCTTCGTCAGTCCATCTGTCAATGCAGATGTCAATAAGCATGAAATGCCACTAAATCTCGGTGGTATTCCTCGAGGTGTCATAGTGCTGCAGGAAATGGGTTTTGGTATCGGACGAACATGGATTTAAATCCTTATGTTACCTTCTTCTCACCTGGGACAAATGACTTTTTACTTCTGAATCACAATTTCTTCATCTATAAAACAGAAACGAGCATCTAACAGATGGCACTGAGGGTCTGCGGTCACGTGTATGGAACACCTGGCATTTAGTATGCGCGTGATATTGTAATATTATTAATGAAATTACTCTGAGGAATTTATTGCAGTAGAATGTTATTTTGGAAGCCCTGAAAAGAAGTGACCAGGAAAATTCTGTTTAGCTTCACATGCCACCAACTTCTGACCATCTGTTCCCAAAAAAGATAGGATAGTAGAATGAGATCACAGAACAAGAAAAAAGAATGCAACATCTCCTAAGCCAGCTTACAAATGCGATGACTGTCTACCCTTGTGAATAGTATTTGATTAGCGTCTTTGTGTGTGTGTGTATAGATAGATAGACAGATGGAGAGGGAAATAATCATGCATATTTCATATATATATATATATATTGATGGAGAGGGAAATAATCATACATATTTCATTTTCCCATTCATATATGCTTTTGTTGCCATTTCCATGTTAAAGAAAAAAAGTTTGGGGCGCCTGGGTGGCTCAGTTGGTTAAGCGTCCGACTTCAGCTCAGGTCACGATCTTGCGGTCCGTGAGTTCGAGCCCCGCGTCGGGCTCTGGGCTGACGGCTCAGAGCCTGGAGCCTGTTTCAGGTTCTGTGTCTCCCTCTCTCTCTGCCCCTCCCCCACTCGCGCTCTGTCTCCCTCTGTCTCAAAATTAAAAAAAAAAAATTAAGAAAAAAAAAGAAAAAAGTTTGTGTCTGTCATTTTGAAAACAAAGCTACCTATGAGCTACCATGAAGCATCCTATGTAAGAGGCAGTGACTGACCCTCTAGGGATTAGATGGGGGGTTGTGCTGTGTAGTAAGGAATCTTTGCTGTCCCAGGTCAGAGGTGGAAAAAACCTTAAGCTCCAGGCTAAAGACTCCAGTGCTCATCCTGATTCTCTTTCTGTTACTATCTCTTGGGAGTCTGCACAAACAAAAGAAATGGAAAGTAAAATATATATAGGGCCAAATGACAAAAGAGAATATGAGAAGTTTTGTGTATAAATCCTACACCTGAACCTTAATCATAGACTGACCCACCTCCCCGGGACTCCATTTCAGAAGGCTTTTGGCAAAAGAACAAATTGCCTCTGGTTGCAGCCTCATTTTCCAGTTGTCTGCACAGGTCTTTAAGGTAATAAAGGGTGCCTAGACCTGAATCTGGTTCGTATCAGTGGATAACTAGTAAGAACAGTGGAAGCAAAATTGTAGAGATGTGTTATCTTGGGTGGGAGACTGTAGTTGATATCCTAAATATTTAACTCATCTGTGCATAATCTTTCCATTTATCACTGAAGAACCTTGTAAAGCAGATAAAACAGGCAATTTTCTCAAGCTTTCGGAAGGGAAACGAAATCCCAAGGTGGGTGCACACATACAGACGGTATGTGGCAGAGCAGATACTAGAACAAATCTTTCTCCTCCCTTCCCTACACTCATTAGAACCACAGAATATGGATTCTTCTGTGCCCTGCATATCGGAAGCAGAGTTAGGCACCTGTGAACGGTATCGATGTTTTACGCATAAAATCTCTAAAACGGCCTCATAGTCTAAGTAATAATCCTCGAAACTCAAGGCGACAACTGCTTCTCGTGAACAGTGGGGCCCTGGGCTCGTTCAGACTCACATTCCCGCTACTCTGAAAGGCCACTGGGGAATGGTTTTAGTCCAAGGCTAGCAAGTATTTCAAATAACTCTACACTTTAATGAAAATCTCTCCAGTTCTGAGCCTGGTTGCCCCTTGTTAGATGTCAACTTATTCGTAAGAGAACTGGAGGCATTAGGCACAGGACAAGATTTTATGGGTTTATTCAGCAATGAGTTCTGTTTTCTGAAATATGGCAAAGTGGGCTTTTTGGAACAACACTACCAAATAAGTATATTGGATATATGGATGTGTGTGTGTGTGTGTGTGTGTGTGTGTGTGTACATATCAAAGAACTGACAAGATAGTAAGGAATAACGACGGCAAAATTTTAGTTGGGGGTGGAACCCCGATATAGGATTGAAGCACCTTTTGCCCTACAGATAATTTGCTAAACAAGGGAGTTTGAAAGTATGCGGACAGGAATGCAAACAGATCATCCTCATTTTAAGTCGGCTTCCTAAAGAACTATACCCTGATAGAAGGGTAAACCAGACCCAAACCTGAACCACACTCTCACCCCTGCAGTTTGTAAGGAAAAGTGCCTTGGAGCGGAGGGGTGAAGGGAACCTGTTTTTGATCAATTCTAACCACAAGCCAGGGCACACAGTGATTTGCAAGGGTCAAAAAAACCCAAGCTATACATTTAGTGGATCACAGTCTTGGAACATAGTGCACCATGCATCAGTTAAAAAACAGCAAACAGTGCAGTTGACAAAAAGCAACTAAAGTTGAAGAGGTACTTCACAAAAGAAGTCCAAATGAGTCGGAGTACCTTTCTGTATGTGCTGCTCAAACTTAGTAGTGATCAGGGAAATTAAAACCACAATTAAGCACCAGTAAATAGTCACTGGATGAGCAAAATTGAAACTGTGAGTATACTTGTGTTGGCAAACACGTGGAGCAATAGGAACTCACACAGTTGTGATGGGAATGAATGTAAATTGATAAAACTATCTTGAAAAATGGCACAGCATTAATAGCAATCTTAGAAAAGTATAGGGGGGCGCCTGGGCGGCTCAGTCAGTTAAACGTCAGACTCTCGATTTCCGCTCAGCTGACGATCTCTCAGTTTGTGAGTTCCAGCCCTGTGTCAGGCTCTGCACTGACAGTGTGGAGCCGGCTTGGGATCTTTCTCTCTCCTTCTGCCCCTTCCCCCCTCCTCTCTTTCAAAATAAGTAAGCTTTTTTTTTTTTTTAAGTTTGTGCCCTCTAATCCAGAACTTCCACTGTTGAGTATACAGTCTAGAGAATGCCTTACAACTGAGCACCAACATACGTGTAGAAGAATTATTTGCAGCATTATTGCTTGTAAATACCCCAAACTGGAAGAAATAAAATTATACAACAAACAGTAAAGCATATACTTAAATTGCTGCCTTTAGTAATACAACCAAATATCATGCAGATAAAAAAGCTGAGGCACAGAGTGATACGATTGTTTACCCAAAATCACACATATTTTAAGCGACAGAGGTAGGATTTACCTGCAAGCAATCACATTCTAAAGTCCTTAGGTATTATATGGTGCTGCTTCTCATAAATTTGTTCCCTAAGAAGTGATTGATATTAGGATAAGCTATATGAAATTGACATGTTTTGTGAGTCAAAAGAGTTGAATACTAGCAAATTCATACGGTTCAACCCAACAGTTCTCTTAAGTTCTGAAATCACCTAGTTGGTCTGAGATCACCTTGCACAGTGTATCAGCTTATTTCTCCCTAGCCTTCGCCCTCAAAATGAGTTTTTATACTGTCTTTTATTGGTGACAAAAGTTTCCTCTGAATGCCATCATTGCTGAAGACTCTGGGTTGCTTCTTTATTCTGGTTTTTATTTTATTAAGTGACTGTGGTAAAAAAAAAAAAAAAAAAAAAGTCTTACGAGCCATAGGGAATGGAAATGATGAAAGCAATTACAAATGTTAACACAGACCAAGAATGATAGTCTTCTGCGTGCATTTGTACTAGTGACCCACTTCCCAGGCAACAGAGGCTTCCCAAATGAAAAAACCCGTAATAATCTTTTTCTGGGAGTGAACCAGAGAGGGCGGGGGAGAGTGAACGCAAGTGAGATCTTTGGACAGATTTTTTTTTGGGGGGGGGGGGGCGGCTCCTCTTTCTGTCTTGAATCCAGACAGTCCACTTGCGGTTCTCCCTAAGCCTCCCTCTGTCTCGCCATATTTGGCTTCCCCTCACTCTCGCGCGGCACCTACCCCGCCCTTTCTGGCGGGAAGCCCTCCAAACCGGTAGAACTTCGTCGAGGGAAACAGATAAAACAAATACACGGGCCCAGCGAGGCTGATAAAACTTTGCAAAACTAGAAACAAAAAAGGAAAAACTAACCAACCTCAACCAACCAGCGCCCTGCCTGCTGGGGGCGCCGTCCTACGTCCTGTCGCACAATCATACACACAAAAGGCAGTGCGCCGGTGCCAGAGACCCGGAGCCGCCATCATCCACAGACGGGGGAGCGGAAAATACGGACGCGGCCCTCACAGATATGGAGACAGGAGTCCCCGTGAAGTTCGAACCCCAGGATGAGATGTCTGGCTTTCAGGACAGCCTAGTCTTACAGGTACCACCTCTGCCAAACCCACTGCCCTGGGCCGTGTATATGCCGCAGATGCCCGGACAAGGGAGCCCAGCCAGCATGCTGACCGAAATGGCGGCTGACGACCAGGGTGGCTTTGACGGCTACGGCGGTAACCAGCAGCAGCCGCTGCCGCCGCCACTGCAGCCGCTGTCGCCACTGCCGCCGCCACTGCAGCCACTGCCGCCGCCGCCGCCACCACCGCCACCGCCGCTGCCACCACCGCCACCGCCGCCGCCGCCGCAGCCGTTGCCGCCGCCGTTGCCGCCGCCACTGCAGCCGCTGCCGCCACTGCAGCCGCCGCCGCCACTGCAGCCGCCCCAACAGCAAATCCAGTGCATGGTGTGCGGGGACAAGGCAAGCGGCAAGCACTACGGCCAGTTCACATGCGAGGGCTGCAAGAGCTTCTTCAAGCGCAGCGTGAAGAAGAACCTGAGCTTCAGATGCCAAGCCAACCAAGACTGTCGCGTCGATCAGCACCGTCGCAACCGGTGCCAGTACTGCCGCTTCAGAAAGTGCCTCGACGTCGGTATGAAACCAGAAGCAGTGCAAAGCAACAGGAGACCGCCCACCCAGCCAGCCCACGGGCCATCTGCGCTGACCACCCGGCAACCCTCCGACTGCTATCCGAACCTGTCTGGGTATGTTTCTCTGCTCCTCAGCGCGGAGCCCAACCCCTTGCCTTGGTCAAGCTGCCAGTTCATACCGCCCAACACCATCCTCAGCCTCGAGGACATTTGCGAACAGGCTGCGCGGATGCTCTTCGGCGCCGTGGAATGGGCCCGGAACATACCCTTCTTCCCGGCCCTGCCGCTCAGCGACCAGGTGGCCATGCTTCGCCTTACCTGGTGCGAGCTGTTCACGCTGAACTGGGCGCGGTGCTCCATGCCACTCCATGTGGTCTCGTTCCTGGCCTCGACCTGCTTACACAACACGCCCATGTCTTCGGACCAAGTTGCCGTCTTTATGGACAACGTCCGGATCTTCCAAGAGCAAACCGAGAAGCTCAAAGCTCTGCAAGTCGACCCCACCGAGTACAGCTGCCTCAAGGCCATCGTCCTGTTCACTTCAGATGCCAGCGGTCTCTCCGATGCGGCGCAAGTGGAAAGCTTGCAGGAGAAGTCCCAGTGCGCCCTGGAGCAATACGTTAGGAACCAGTACAGGGACCAACCAACGCGATTCGGAAAGCTTTTGCTTCGCCTCCCTTCCTTCCGCACCGTGTCCTCCGCAGTCATAGAGCAGTTATTTTTCATCCACCTGGTAGGTAAAACCCCCATCAAAACCCTCATCCGGGGTATGTTACTGTCAGGTAACAGTTACAGCAGTAATAACTAGCCGTACGTGGCACTTCAAAAAATAAGTCAAAATAAGAATGGGGCAGGGGGCTGAAACGGAGAGAGCAAAGAGGTAGACTGGTTTCTTTGCTTAATACCGTTAAAGGATATAAAAGGGATGTTACAAGTTTGCCAGAAGAAGGGAGGGAAAGAATTTAATGGACTGTGAGTTTGAAAAAAAAAAAAAAGAGACTGTCAAATGAACTTTTACAGAATTCCAAAAAAACCCCACAAAACACCAAAAAACAAACAAAAATAAAACACACGCACACACACACACACACACACACACACACACACAAAACAAAAACAAAAAAACCGAAAAATTCCTATGTCGGAACAGCCTGCTACTTATTTTTGTATAAAAAGGAAATTAGTCTTGCTCTTGTTTTGGTAAACTTGTGAAAAATATTGCCCAAAGCGCCTTTAAGGAGATTGGGAGAAAATGTGCAGAATGGAGAGAAAGTAAGCCTTTTTCGCCCAAATTATTAACTGTGTTTTATCTATGTACCTCGAGCTGTTCTCTTCTTGTACTGTTCTAGTTCCAAACCACTTTATTCTGTGGCTCTATAATACGTTTTGATATAATCTTGGTTTCTTAAAATGCTGTGTATCCTTAAAATGTATGTTCTGCAAGAATTAAAACTGAGTCCATGAAAATATCACAGGAAGACATAAAACTTTAAAAGGCAATTCCAAGATGATGGAAACACACAAGTGGTATCCAAAAACGTTAGATGAAATCGAGCACTCTAATTTGAGAACTGGAGGAATCACATACAACACTTAGCTTCCCTTAACCCTGCCTCTTCCCTCAAAAGACACTATGACAAACCTAGATTTTTAAAAACACTTTAGAGGATGGACTGTAGGATTTATTGGCGGCAACAAATGTGTCCAAGACGCATGCTGTCGTTTTGAATAGAAAGTGAACGTTTGTACTTTGAGTTGAGCCCCATTTAGTTCTTGAATTGTTATGGAAATCCTACATTTGTGTATTCGGAAATCCTTTATGTTATAAATGCTGATATCATCCCCCCCTTTTTTTAAAGAAATGTAGTTGAAATCAGCATGACAGAATAACACTGTTGGCACTTATAGGTAACATGATTCATTCGGTATCTTCGAGTTTACAGTTAGGTTTGGTTTTGTTTTGTTTTTAAGTGCAATATGTCAGTATACTGTAAAAGATATAATAACTGAATTATTTGATCAAGTGTTATATTCCAGGGGAAAATGAGAGTATTCCAAAATTAAAGTATTATTTATTTGGTATCTTAAAAAAAAAAATCTTTTGCTGAGCAGGCCTGTACCCCAAATGAGAGTAAACCATATATCCTAGGCCCGATCACCCAGAGGATTCCATACAACACAAACCCATCCGTTTTGAAAGAGCCTTCCAAAATTTCATGGAAACAAATACGTAGACACAATGCATCAATTTCTACGCGCAGAGAAATTTCCTTCAGAATTGTATCTTCGGATTTTAAGAAAGTAGAAAATAGGGAAGGATGACAAGCAAGTCATGAAAAACTGGGGAACAAAAATCTCTGTGTGATATCCCAGGTCGGAAAGATCTACTTGTTGGTATGGGGTAAAAAAAAAAAAAAATGAATACAAAATTTACAAATGCCTGAGAGAAATCATCTCAAGTATAAGCGATTGAACTGAGTTACAAAATCTGGAAAAAGAAAGTTACAAAATGGCTGTGCAATTTTGGTCCAAAAGGTGCTACCTTTGTCTAATGTTTCAGAGCCAGAGTTTTTTCTTTCCATGCAGAAATGAACACATCAAAGCTCATTTTTTTTAATTGCAGTGTAAAGTGAGGTACAACGTTAGTTTTGTGCGTATGACATGATGATCTCACATCCTTACCAACCAACACTTGTTAATTTTTGTCTTTTTGATAATAGCCGTTTTGACAATTGGGAGGTGACAGCTCACTGTAGTTTTGAGGCATATGTCCTTAATGATATGTGATGCTGAGCATCTTTCCACGCACCTGTTGGCCATCTGTATGCTTCGGTGGGAAAAGGTCTATCTATTCCCACAGAATAGAATATTCTGTTCTGCTTGCTTTTGAACCACATTGCTTGGGTTTTTGTTGTTGTTGTTGCGTAATAGGAGTTCTTTAACTATTTTGATAATAACCCCTTCATAGATATATGATTTGCAAGTATCTTTTCCCATTCAGTAGCTTCCTTTTTTATTTTGCTCGATGGTTTCTTATCTAACTGTGCACAAGCTTTTTGGTTTAATGTGGTCCCATTTGTTTATTTTTGCTTTTGTTGCCATTACTTCTATAGTCAGAAATGACAAAATGATATTGTCAAGGAACTTCTCACCTATATTTACTTCTAGTTTTATGATTTCTGGTCTTACATTCAAATTTTTCATCCATTTTGAGTTCATTTTTCCCCCATTTGTTTTAATGTGCAAATATTTGTTTACTGGACTTGACAAATGTATTATGGTAAGATATGATATGAACAATGCGAAAAACTGGATGGGAATATATGAAATCTCTATTATCGTTGCAACTTTTCCGTATATGAAATTATTCCAAAAATAAAGTTCTTTAAAATCTTTTTAGGTGTGTATTCTTTTTTTCTATGTCTTCTTATCATATTCCACTAGATAATTTGTATTTCTAGGGGAGTACTATTTTGTTTGGAGGTATAACACTTCTACAGTGAGTGCAAAAATCTTAATTGTATAGAGCAGTAATTTTTTTAATATTTTACTTTTTAATAAATGCTTAACATATATTTATTTTTGAGAGACAGAGAGAGAGCATGAGCTAATGAGGAGCACAGAGAGAGGGAGACACAGAATCCAAAGCAGGCTCCAGGTTCTGAGCTGTCAGCCCAGAGCCTGACACAGGGCTCAAACCCAGGAACCTCGAGATCATGAGCCGAGCTGAAGTCGGACTCTCAACCGACTGAGCCACACTGGCATCCTGTTACTTTTTTGTTTTAAGTTTATTTATTTATTTTGAGAGAGAGACAGCGCCAGCGGGGGAGAGGCAGAGAGAGGGAGAGAGAGAGAGAATCCCAAGCAGGCTCCGCACTGTCAGCACAGAGCCCAATGGGGGGCTGGAATTCACGAACCCCAAGACGGTGACCTGAGCTGTGAACAAGAGTCAGAAACTTAACCAACTGAGCCACCCAGGTGCCCCGATCAGTAATCTTTTTAACACACATTTATATGCACACAACTGTAACCACCATCCACGATGAAATGTGAAGTGGGGTTTGTGAGCAAATGGCTAAGAATTCTTGAGTTTTTTGGTGCAAAAAGGGGATTTTGTTGCAGCACGGGGACAGGGCCCGTGGGCAGAAAGAGCTACACCGGCACGTGTGAGGGGGGCTGATCATTTATTTTAGATTTGTTGAGGGAGTGGGGGGTAGAGATAAAGTAAGTTTCTAAGGAATTTGAAAGCAAGGCTTTCAGGATCTTAGCCTGCTGCTGTCAAGATAAGGTTACCTTTAGTCTTTAACAAAACGTAAACGTTCAGGCGCTAAGGCAGTCATGAGTTTCTTGAGGAAGGTCACACTCTGCGTGCTTCAGGTGTCTGTCCGTGGGCTGCAAGCTGTAGGGAAATTTAATTTCAACATTTTTCTTGCCTTTGTTTCCCCCATCAGTCCAGATTGAAATGTACCGTTACTAGCAACCTAAGTTTCTTATGCCACAACCCCATCAATAACCAGCACCATGCCCCAAGAGATAATCACTGTTTTGCCTTCTCTCACAATCGCTAAATTATCTGTTCTTGAGCTTCATGTAAATGGAATCGCACAGTATTTTTGTTTTGTTTGCTCATTTATTTTTTTTTTAACTCCACATATAAGGGAAATCAGATGACAGTTGTCTTCCTCTGTCTGACTTATTTCACTTAGCATAATACCCTCTAGGCTCATCCGTGTTGGTGCAAACAGAACATTTTTATTCTTTTTTTATGGCTTAGTAATATTCCAGTGCAGGGATATATATATATATATATATATGCATATATAATATGCATAATATATATGTATTACATCTTTATCCGTGATACCATATGGCATTGGCTTTCTATGTCTGGCTTCCTTCAGTTATAATGGTCTCCAGATTCGTCCGTGTTGTATTTGCAGTTTTTCGAGTTCTCTTGTAATTGACTTCTAGTTTCATACCATTGTGGTTAGAAAAGATGCTTGATATGATCTTACTCTTAAATTCATTGAGGCTCGTTTTGTGGCCTAGCATGTGATCCGTCCTGAAGAACGTTCCACGTGCACTTGAGAAGAATGTATCCCACTGCTTTTGAATGGAATGTTCTCTATATATCTATTTGTTTGGTCTAATGTATAATTTAAGGTCTATGTTTCCACATTAATTTTCTGTCTGCTTGATCTATCCATTGATATAAATGGGGTTTTAAAGTCCCCTACTATTATTGTATCACTGTCAATTTCTCCCCGTATGTCTGTTAGTATCGGCTTTGTGTATTTAAGTCCTTCCACATTGGGTGTATAAATATTTTAAAATATCATAACTTGTTAGTGGATTGACCCCTCTATCATCATGTATAGTGTCCAACTTTGTCTTTTGTTGTCTTTGTTTTAAAGCCTATTTGGTCTGATATCAGTTATAGGCACCCCTAATTTACTTTGGGTTCTATTTGCATGAAACCTCTTTTTCCATCCCTTCACTTTCAGTCTCTGTGTGTCCTTAACATCTGAAGTGAGTCTCTTACAGGCAGCATATAGATGAGTCTTGTGTTTTCTGGGTTTTTTGGTCAACTCATCCGCTCTCTCTGTCTTCGGATTGGAGAACTGTATCCATTGATATTTCAAGTAATTATCGATAGGTATGTACTTATTGTAATCCTGTTCTTCTCTGGCTGTTTCCGTACGTAGTTCCTCTCTGCCCCTTTCTTCTTCTCTTGCTCTCTTTTCTTGTGGTTTGATGACTTTCTGTAGTGTTATGCTGAGATTCCTTCTCATTTTCTTTTGTGTCTCCACTATGGGTTTTTGCTTTGTGGTTACCATAAGGCTCATACATAACCGTCTAGGTGTTGAACAATCTATTTTGGTTGATAGCAGGTTAAGTACGAATGCATCTCAGAACTCCACATTTTTACTCTGTCCACGTGTTTTGTTTTGAAAGTCACATTTTCCATCTTTATGTGTATCCCTTAACGAATTACTGTAGCTACAGTTATTGTTATTACTTATGCCTTTTAAACTATTTGCTAGCTTTATAAGTCATTAATTCACTGCCCTTAACTGTGTATTTACCTTTTTTTTTCCGGAAAGATTTACACTTTCATCTATTTTCTTGTTACTAATAAGTGCCCTTGCCTTTCAGCTTAAAGAAGCCCCTTGAACATTTCTGGTAAGGCCAGTTGAGTGTTGATGAATTCCTTTAGATTCTGTTTGTCTGGAAAGTTCTTTATTTCTTTTTCAGTTCTGAATCATAACCATACCAGGTAGAATATTCTTGGTGCTAAGTTTTTTTTTCTTTCAGCACTTTGAATATATCACACTGCTCCCTTCTGGCCTTGTTTTTCTTTTGCTGCTTGTAAGATTCTCTTTATTCTGGGGTGCCTGGATGGCTCAGTCGGTTAGGCGTTCAACCCTCGATCTCAGGTCAGGTCATGATCTCACGGCTCGATCGAGCATCTGTGCTGACAGGGTGGAGCCCGCTCGTGATTCTCTCTCTCCCTCTTTCTCTGCCCCCGCCCCACTTGTGCACTTGTACTCTACATAAATAAATAAATAAGGTAATTAATTAATTAACATTACAGATTTCTAAAAAAAAGATTCTCTCTTTATCCTTAACTTTCAATACTTTAATTATGACATGGCTTGGTGTGGGTCTCTTTGTGTTCATCTTGTTTGGAACTCTCTGAGCTTCCTGAACCTAGATGTCTGTTTCCTTCCTCAGGTTAGAGAATTTTCAGCCATTATTTCTTCAGATACGTTTTCTGCCCCTTTCTCTCTCCTCCTCCTGGGACCCCCATAATGTGAATGTTATTCTGTTTGGCACTGCAAATAGATCCTTTAAGCTATCTTCTCTTAAAATTCTTTTTTTTTTTTTGCCTCTCTTCTGTGTTGACTGCCACTGCCCTGCGTTTTAGCTTGCTGATTCTACCTTCTGCTCCCTCTAGTCTGCTGTTGAACCTCTCTTCTGTATTTTTCATTTCGCTGATGGTATTCTTTGTTCTGTGACTTCCATGTGGTGCTTTCTTGTGTCTTCTCTTTGGTGGAATTCTCTTGGTGCCCATCCATTCTCCAGAGTTCAGTGAGCATCTTTACGACTGTTACTTTGAACTTTTTATCAGGTAAATTACTTATCTTTGTTTCCTTGAGGTTTTTTTTTTTCCTATGTATTAGGCAAAATGGGTATCTCCCCCAGTCTCGCAAGAGTGGCCCCGTGGAGACGCGCCTTATCATTTAACCTTGCCCTGGTTCTTGGCTGTGTCTTGAAGCCTTTGTAATTATCTGAGTAGCCTGATTTTGTCACGAGTTCCCAACTGTTGAGGGTGTGCCAAATCTTGTGGGTGCTCCAGAGGGAGGGACCTCAGTTAGTACCTCGTTTCAGGCTGACTGGAAGCTAGACTCTTCCAGCAGCTTTTAAGGTATGCAAATATATATGGTCTTGGGGGTCTGCAATCATAGACCCTACTGGCCCCCAGACTGAGCGATCCTTCATGACAGGTGCAAAATTCAGGGCTCCAGGTGAGTCTATGAGCTCCTTTCTTAGGGGTACCAGTGCGTTTTCACGAGGCCAGGTGAAAGCTCGAAGACGGCATCATACCCCCAGCCTATCTTCCTTAGGAGCACTTCTGTAGCCTTCAGATGCGTGGGAAGCCTGGAGCCTGCCCCTTACGCTGGAGCTCCAGATCAACTAGATAGGCGTTTTTTCACACGAAAACTGGGGGAGGTGGGGGTGGGGTGGGGGGGGTGTGCTTCCGTCAGCTGTCTGTGCTGTGCCCTTGGGGTGGTAGTGTGCAAAGAATTGTCTCTCCAGTTGTTTCAGAACCGTAAGGTCCAGAAGTGCAACTCCCCTTAGCCACTGGAGTCAGTCATTCAAGGGGCATCCGCTAGGTCCCACGTGGAGTGGTACACGGGTGGGGCGCTCCCCTGGCCGTTTTTTTGTTTATTTTTTTTATTTTTATTTTTTTGAGGGGAGGCTGTTCGAGTGATGCATGAGGGAGGGTATCTTGCTGGCTGGCTGAGGCAAGGTAGAAGGGAACACCAAGAGGGGCCAGCAGTGAAAAAACAAACAAACAAAAAAAAAAAGAGTGACAAAATGGGCTCTGCCAGTATCTCTGTTCCTGGAGAGAGTTCCAACAGGCTCCTGCCCTTCTACCAGACATTTTAAGACCAGCAAACGAATCTTCTTCACATACGGTTCCGGTGCTTTTCCAACTGGGGCTTCTGTGCTGGGTCCCAAGGCGAGTGCATCCGCGTGCGAGTCCTTTAAGAGCAGAGCGTCTGTTTTCCATAGCCCTATGGCTTTTATTTTATTTTATTTTTTTTTTTAATTTTTTTTTTAACGTTTATTTAATTTTGAGACAGAGAGAGACAGAGCATGAACGGGGGAGGGTCAGAGAGAGGGAGACACAGAATCTGAAACAGGCTCCAGGCTCTGAGCTGTCAGCACAGAGCCCGACGCGGGGCTCGAACTCACGGACCGCGAGATCATGACCTCAGATGAAGTCGGATGCTTAACCGACTGAGCCACCCAGGCGCCCCCCATGGCTTTTAAAACCAGACATGGCTGGAGCTGGGGGGGGGGGACCTGATGTGGGGCACAAACCCCTCACTCTTCGGGGAGAAGTTCCATATTTGGGAGATCCCTCCCAGCTCTGGGCTGCAGTGCCATGGGTAGGGCCTTTGGTGAGACGGCGTCTCTGCCTCTCTTACCCATCTTGATGTGACCTCTTTATCCTTCGCTGTGGAGCAGCTTGCTCCGGTAGTTTTCAGGTCCTTTCCAGAGGGAATTTGTCCATATGTAGCTATAGATTCGTTGTATCCATGGGAGAAGGTGGATTCGGGCTCTTCCTGTGTCACCATCTTAAACTTCCTCTTAAAGCAAATTTTAAATACCCCAAATATGCCCTGGCATAATGCGGAAACTAATTCTTCTACATGTTTTGCGTTTAAATGAGAGTTTAGAGGATGAAAGAATTCCGTTGCAGTTCAGGGATCAGTTTTGCAGTTTTCGCCCAATAGTATTAATAAAACGAGGAGAAAACCAAGTAATTCCCCATCCCTGCCCCTCCATTCCCTCGTCCCCACCTTCAGGCTAATTGTAAATCTTCATTTATTTATTTTTAAATGCTTATTGATTTATTTTGAGACAGAGAGAGAGAGAGAGAGCAAGAGTGTGCACATGCAAGAGGGGCAGAGAGAGAGGAAAAGAGAGAATCCCAAGCAGGCTCTGCATTGTCAACACAGAGTTGGACACGGGGCTTGATCCCATGAACCGTGAGATGATGACCTGAGCTGAAACCAAGAGTCAGATGGTTAACCGACTGAGCTGCCCAGGGGCCCTGTAAATCTTTATTAGTTTTTAGATTCTAGCGACATCTTATGCTTTGTCAATATAAATACTTCCTAATTCACATGAACTGAGGTAGAGGCAGGACAAAATCAGGGTCATTTGGGGGGAAGTTGTGGTTGTATCTTAAATTCAAGTTTTCATGTGGCTACTTTAACTTACATCTGGGGAGGAAATGACTTTATTAATGTCAGTCTTTTCCAAGTACATTTGCCATGGTTTATTCTTAGAAGAACATTAGAAAAATTACAGTTCTTAAGAAAACTGTGACTTCCCCTTCAGTGACATGTTCTCAAGAAGAAAATTCTTTTCTTCAGACTTTTGGCCCAGGGAGAGTTGGGTAAGAAAGATTTTGAAACCGCTTAATTATCCTTTTTGTGGTAATTAAAATGGAGAACTACTTAAGATTCTAACTGTGCCACAGGATGCCAAATATTTTAGGGTAGTTGTTATTTTGTTACTATACAAGAGACTTATGATTCATGCTTCATCATGTTTTTCACACTTACAAGGCACCGAACATCCCCCCGTGTTGCATTAACCCTACACAGCATTAACTCGGATCCTGCCCGTAATGCAGCTTCTTATTGGAAACTAACGGCTTTAAAAATGTCATTAATTCTTTTTCAGGAATCAACTGAAAAAGAAGCCAACCTGTTGCAGGCTTTTCTCAGCAAGAAAATAACGATCAGTAATTATAATTACTAGTGATCTTAATTAGAAGTTATCTCAAGCGATGAGATTTAAAAAATGCCAAGAACCTCTCAGAATTTAAACAGTGAGCTTCTAGCTTAGAAATTACAGAGCGTGGGGGCGCCGGGGTGGCTCAGTCCATTAAGCGCCGGACTCTTGATTTTGGCCGAGGTCGTGATCTCACGGTTCGTGGGATCGAGCTCCACGTCAGGCTCTGTGCTGACAGCGCGGAGCCTGCTTGGGGTTATCTGTCCCCCCTCTCTCTCTGCCTCTCCCCTCCTTGCACTCTCTCGTTCTGTCTCTCAAAACAAATAAACTGCAACAAAAATTATAGAACATGGAGGCCACAAAAATAAGTATTGCTAGGCACACCCACAACCAAGGACAATATTAATAAGACAGAAAGTAGTAGGAGCCTGTTCTCTTGTGTGTAGGTAAGAGTTTGGAGGATGAGGATATGGTTGATATAGTATGTACTTCACATAATTTAAAAACTAAAGAGTACAGTAAATAAACCACCGACAATAGTGCCTGGCACACAGCAAGCCGTGTAGACGTATTACCTACCGCTATTATAAAATAATATGTTTATGTTCTAGGGATTTTGCTTTCTATCAAGTTTTTACATTTATCTGCAGGCCCTTAAAGTGTCTTTTGCTGGTTTCTTGTTTAAGTTTATTTATTTATTTTGAGAGAGACAGAGACAGGGCAAATGGGGGGGTGGGGTAGAGAGAGAGAGGGAGACAGAGAATCCCAAGCAGGTTCCATGTTAGCGGCTCAGAACCCAACGCGGGGCTTGAACTCACAAAACAGTGAGACTGTGATCTGGGCCAAAACCAAGAGTTGGACACTTACCCGACCGAGCCCCCTGGGCACCCCAAAGTGTCTTTTGAACAATGCTGAATTATGTCTGTCCCTCTAAGCACTTATATTTTGGCTACATTTTGCATAAATTAAGTTGCTTAGTTTATTCTTTGTTCTAAGTTTATTTATTTATTTTGAAAGAGAGAGTGAGCACGAGCAGGAGAGGGGCAGAGAGAGAGGCTCTGTCAGCGCAGGGCCAGACATGGGGCTTGAACTCACAAACTGTGAGATCGTGACCCGATCCAGAATCCAGAGTTGGACACTTAACCAGCTGGCCCATCCAGGCACCCCAAGTTTAGTCTTAATATACTATCAGTGATGAGGTATTCTTGATAGACTATAAGTGATAGTCAAGGGATTGAGTGACTATAAGTTTGTGAGGGACATTACTACACTTTTTTGTTCTTTAGTTGTGTTAGAGCCTAAGAAATAATCTATGGAGTCTATATAGTACATGTAGTTAGTCTGTCCCATTCTTCAAGATTATCTAGGAACAAAGATCCCATTGTCCTGTTTCAGGGTAATCAAAGACCTTGGGGTGTTCAAAAAAATTTCAGAGTAGTTCTAAATGTAAATATCTACCTCTGTGTCTTTCCAAGGCCTTATTCCTTCAACCCATTCTATTGTCTTAATAGTGAGTTTGAAACAGAGTTGCTTTTATACCATATGAATATGTTTAGTGATATGGATCTCCATAAGTACTGAATTAAATGTGTGAAGGAGACAAAGTCCAAAAGTAACATTACATTGAGATGTTTTACAAATAGAAAAAAATTCTCCGAATTCCAGCCAATGAACCACTTAGGTTTGGCAACATTTGAGTTGAGCCAGTTCATTATAGATAAACTAATTTTCTATTTTATGAGAATTTATTGTGTAATAGGATACAAGATAGATGGATAGATTAGATAGATACATAGATAATTGATAGATAAATTGTTTTAATGTTTATTTTTGAGAGAGGGAAAGAGAGAGAGCGCACAAGCTGGGGAGGAGCAGAGAGAGAGGGAGACACAGAATTAGAAGCAGGGTCTAGGCTCTGTGCTGTCAGCACAGAGCCTGATGTGGGGCTTGAACTCATTCAACCAATACATAATAAGTACCTGCTTTGCATCAGGTGCTTTCCCAATCACTGTGGCTCGAGAAGTTCAAATAACAGGCATGAAGCTTATATTCATGGGAGGAGATAGATAATGAATAAAAGGGTAAAATATAAAGTGAGATGGTAATAAGTGCTGTGAAGTGAAATAAAATGGTGAGAGGGAATTGGGAGTATCCGTGTGTGCGTGCGTGTGTGTGTGTGTGTATACACACACGTATGGTACTTTGTTAATGATGCCTGTACAAGATTACTTGATGGCGATTGATCGATTTTAGTATTTGCTTTCTTTTTTTTTTTTTAGTTTCTTTCTTTATTTATTTTGAGAGACATAGAGAGTGAGCAGGGGAAGGGCAGAGAAAGAGTGAGAGAGAAAATCCCAAGAAGGCTCCACACTGTCAGCACGGAGCCCGATGTGGGGCTCGAACTCATGAACCGTGAGATTGTGACCTGAGCCAAAACCAAGAGTCAGACGCTTAACCCACTGAGCCACCCAGGTGCCCCTAGCATTTGGTTTCTGTTCGTGACAATTTCATTCTATGCTTTACTCCTTAAATGAGAAAACAACATGAAAATAGCAAAACCTTAAGGCATCCTCACTAATGTATCAAACACCAAAGTTACATAACTAAGATGCCTACCCCTTATTCCTAGATATGTGTTTTGTTGCTTATGCGAGACGCAAATAATAAACCCCTGCCACGTTTGCACTAGTTTATGGCTGTCTCTTTTAGGCAGCAGAATCTAATCGGGTGATATTCTAAAGACGTGCCCTTTTTCAATTTATCGTCTAGGTTAGCCACACCTCTTTGAAAGGTTAAGAGGCTATTCTGGCCTCATATCAAACGGACCAACTCACCAAGGATCAACACTCCATGCTCCAGACTGGAGGGATCTTTCTTCTCTGTGGTGCTGACCGAGAGCTCTCATTTCCCAGTTAAGAACCCTCGAATTTTCCTCCTATGATGAAAATACTCTCTGGCTTATAAAGATCAATTTGGCTACCTCTGCACGAGGGTCTTAAGAAGTTTATTTACCGTAAAAGAATTTTGGCTAGTAGTAAGTAGCTATAAACGCCTGGGAGATACGATAAATGCTAGAGGTCTGATTCGCTCATTTTTGCCACTATAAAAACTCTCATTTGCATAAAGCTTAAGTGTCAGAGAGACAAAGGCCACAGGAAACTTCCTGGATTTGTCGAAGAAATATATTCATGAAGTCTGACTCAAACAACTTAGAACAAAGAAACACTAAAAATAAATACCTAGCAATTCAGGACTGGATATTGTACATGTATATCCTCTGTGCAACAGACCTGGCAGGTGCAAGTTCATTGTTGAATAGTTAAGACTGTTAGACAAGCATAGGTAGCTGAAAAAGCTTATTTACAAACGACCCTTGCAGACAGACATCCCCAGATTCAAGTGCTAATTCCTGCTGCTTCAGAGTCATTATGTTACTTTCAGAGAGGCTTAAACTTCACTTCTTTGTAGATCTGTAAACTGACAGCAAAGGGCAGGGCAGCGGAGCAGAGAGAGACAGAGACACAGAATCCGAAGCAGGCTCCAGGCTCCGAGCTGTCAGCACAGAGCCCGAAGTGGGGCTCGAACTCACAAGCCTCGAGATCATGACCTGAGCTGAGGTCGGACGCTTCACCAACTAAGCCACCCAGGTGCCCCAAGGAAGACTAGATTATTGATGCAAAAGCCAAAATTAGTTGGTTTCCTTTAGCTTACTTTCATTATTATCTTATTCCTGAGTATGACTTATTGTAATTTATAAGACTTCAATCAGATAAGTTATTTAAAAAACTATCCCGTTTTGGTCAGACCAATATGTCGTCACTTTAAATCCAACTGATAAATTTGTTTGTCTCCCCATATCTTGAACTTTGATGCCTCAAAGGACTACTTACACAGATTTATTAAAAATAGAAAAGTATTGGGGCGCCTGGGTGGCTCAGTCGGTTAAGTGTCCCACTTCGGCTCAGGTCATGATCTCTCACTCTGTGAGTTCGAGCCCCGCGTCGGGCTCTGTGCTGACAGCTCAGAGCCTGGAACCTGTTTCAGATTCTGTGTCTCCCTCTCTCTCTCTCACCCTCCCCTGTTCATGCTCTGTCTCTCTCTGTCTCAAAAATAAATAAAACGTTAAAAAAAATTTAAAAAAAAAACTGTCTTACTCAAAAAAAAAAAGAATAGTATTATTTCACTTATGGCCAAGAATTCTGAAGGCCTTAGCTGCTCACCTCTTCCCTGCATCCAAATACACATACTCCTCTTACCTCTACGTGTCTTTTCATTCTTTGTTAAATGTTTCAGAAGAAGATATGAAGCAAATATTTTAAAAGATAATAAAAATAGGAAAGCAGCAAAACCAATCGTTGACAATTCTAAAGACAGTGACAATAGCACAGATAAAAAACTGGAAATTCCATAATATAAGCATACTACTTAACACTCTTCCTTATAAATTTAAATTAATACACCTTTAAATTTTAAAAGCACTTTCGCATATGGCATCTCGCTTAATTATTATTATTTGTACCAGTGACCCAATGCTGTGACAAGTTGGGTATAATTAGCTTCATTTTTTAAATATTATTTTAATGTTTATTGTTTATTTTTGAGAGAAACAGAGCACGAACGGGGGAGGGGCAGAGAGAGGGAGACAGAATCCAAAGCAGGCCCCAGGCTCTGAGCTGTCAGCACAGAGCCCGATGCCGGGCTCGAACCCATGAACCACGAGATCATGACCTGACCCAAAGCTGGAAGCTTAGCCAACAGAGCCACCCAGGTGCCCTATCTTTTATTTTCTTTTCTTTTAATGTTTATTTATTTTTGAGAAAAAGAACACAAGCAGGGGAGGGACGGGGACCGGGGGGGGTGCGGCGTGGGGCGGCGGGAGTGGTGGAACAGAGGATCCAAAGCAGTCTCTGCACTGACAGCAGCCAACCTGATGCGGGGCTTGAACTCATGAACTGCAAGATCATGACCTGAGCTGAAGTCAGACGTGTAACCGGCTGAGCCACCCAAGCGCCCCCTAGCTTCATTTTTAAAATAAAGAAAATGAGGCTCGAAGAGATTGAAAAACTGTCCTAGCTGCAGAGTGGTAGAGTTTAGATTACAGCCTAGCTCTGACTCCAGAGCTTGAGCCCTTTATACCATTAAATACGCACAGTGACACAAAGAAGTAGATCGAGTAAGTAGTGGTGATAACGTGAGTGCGACTCCTGCAAGCAAGTGTTCCTTTTTTCTTTCCCTTCCGTCGACAACCAGAGAGGGTGATACGCTTAGGATGGTCAAACTAATCATTGTTAGCAAAGGAGCCAGAAATCCTGTGTCACCCTTGACCCTGTTCTCTTTCCACTATCCCATCTTTCTTGTCGAATTGTGACCCTCTTTGCTCCAATGCACCTGTAGTTGGCCTCAGGTAAATTCTGGTGAAGACCATTTAATATAATGTTCTTATAGGGGCACCTGGGTGTCTCAGTCGGTTAACCGTCCGACTTCGGCTCAGGTCATTATCACACCACTGGTGAGTTTTGAGCCCCACATCGGGCTCTGTGCTGACAGCTCAGAGCCTGGAGCCTGCTTCGGATTCTGTGTCTTCCCCTCTCTCTGTTTCTCCCCCACTCGTGCTCTTTCTCTCTCTCTCTCAAAAATAAATAAACATTTTAGAAAAGTGTTTAAAAATATACATAATGTTCTTATAATTTTAATATAGTTTCCTAATTATAAAGACTTCAGTTTCCCTGAGTTTCTAAGCTAAGTTACCATGTATATAAATTAAACATCCAAGGGTGAAAAGCGCCCCTAGATTTTTACTTCTTGCCCTTAAGTGAATTAAAGAATAAATTACTTGTCATGCTATTGGGATTAAATAGAGGTTAGTGGCTTCAGAAGAGCACATTGTTCCCTAAATGTTCTCACTTGAGAAGTTGGCAATACGTATTCATCAAGCTAAATACTCCCAGTCAGACCGGAATGAGGTTGTTCTCATGAATAGTGCACCTGGCAGCAACACCGAACAGTATATATGAAAAAGGATAATTCCTGGGATATGGGGACTGAACCACCGTTAGGGAGAAGGGGCAAGCAATGTCCCATCGGGGCACGATAGTAAAATGAACTTTGCTCTTGTCGCCTCTACCGAACGTTATGGTATGCACCCACTAAAATAGCGGTCTTAGCAAAGCACATATTTGTAACGGTTAACCAAATTTTGGTCACATCGTTTGTTTCCTTCATAAGATTTTGAGCGGGTCTGAGAGTTATTTTAGCTGCAGATTAATAATGTTAGTATTAGCTTTGTCCTGTGAATACGATTTCAGTGAGATTGACAGAATGGTTTGGACAATTCTACATTCCTCAGATAATTAGGAGGCTTACATCCAGAGTACATCCAAGGTCTGAGAATCAAAAAAACGGCCTTAAAATTCAAACCGCTCAGCTCCCTCATTTTACAGACTTGGAAACTAAGGCTCAGTGAGTTTGACTGATTACTTTCAAAACACAAAGGTAAGCAGTATGAGAGCCAGGAGTGGAGTCTACATCCAGGGTGTGACCATTGATCCAGACTGCATTCTTTCAAAACCAAGGCCCTGGGGGGTGCGCAGGTAGTTCAATCGGTCAAGCATCTGACACTTGATTTCAGCTCAGGCCATGATCTCAGGGACCGTGAGATCAAGTTCCGTGTCAGGCTCTGTGTTGACAACACGGAGCCTTCTTGGGATTCCCTCTCTCTCTCTCTCTGACCCTCCCCTGCTCGTGCTCTTTCTCTCTGTCTCTCCAAATAAATAAATAAATGTTAAAAAACAACAACAACAAAGTCCTGATGTTGCCAGGAGCTGATTAATCTGACAAATTCACAGCGTTGGGGGTTTTAGTGTCAGGAAATGATCTAATTCTTTCCTTTTCCTAAGATGCGTGTATTTCAACATGGACCTTCGATGACTAGAGTCTTCAGTTCCATTTAAGTAATTTTTAAAAATTTATTTATTTATGTATTTATTTGTTTGTTTGTTTAGAGAAAGAGCAAGGCAGTGGCAGAGACAGAGGGAGAGAGAGAATCCCAAGCAGGCTCACGCTGGCAGCACAGAGCCCCATGCGGGGCTCAATCTCATGAACAGTGACATCATGACCTGGGTGGAAATCAAGACCGAGCCATTCAGGTGCCCCCATTTCATAATTTGTAAACTGGAATGTGAACACAGGATACATAAAGGTTTTGATGGACGTGTCAGGCCAGTAGTATGTTGCCTACCCAAAGAGAAATTTTGAACGGTGCTTGTATAATATGCTGTTGTTGGTCATAGTAAAGGTGATATTATCTCAGCACTGAAAACAACTTTCTCACTCTGCACAAATCTACCTTGTATTTCTAAGCCCTTGACTTCTAAAATATTAAGAAACATCTGCTGTAAGTGAAGTAGTTAATTATTGAATCAAATACTTTGATAGTTATTTCTATAAAGTTAAACAATGCATAGCATGTATTATTATAATAATGTAAATTTCCTTGGGGCGCCTGGGTGGCTCAGTCGGTTGGGCATCCCACTTCGGCTCAGGTCATGATCTCAAGGCTCATGGGTTCGAGCCCCGCGTCGGGCTCTGGGCTGACAGCTCAGAGCCTGGAGCCTGCTTTGAATCCTGTGTCTCCCTGTCTCTCTGCTCCTCCCCCATTCATGCTCTGTCTCTCTCAAAAATAAACAAATGTCAAAAAAATTTAAAAAAGAAACAAGCAAAATAATATAGATTTCCTCTCCACAAGAGGAGAGCATTGTTCAAATCCCTAGTACTGTGTAGCATTGAATCAATTATATTTAAAATTATCTCTCCGTTCTAAGTTACAGTATTATGTATACAGCATAAATTGTACTTAAACTTAAAAAAAAATTTTTTAACGTTTATGTATTTTTGAGAGGGATAACATGAGCAGGGGAGGGTTAGAGAGAGAGGGAGACACAGAATCCGAAGCAGGCTCCAGGCTCTGAGCTGTCAGCACAGAGCCTGACGTGGGACTCGAAGTCACAAGCTGCGAGATCATGACCTGAGCTGAAGTTGGATGCTCAACCGACTGAGCCACCCAGGTGCCCCAAATTACACTTAAACTTTGACCATGCCAGCTTCTCGCTATTACGTTCGTATGAAAAACACAACAGAATGAGAGAGAGACCATAAGCGTTGTACTATCCTTATTCTTCTCCCCTTCAAATCTTCTGATGCCTAGGCACAAGTGACAAAGAGATACGATGCAAACCCTACCCTCAATATTTACAGAAAGAGATAAAAACAAAAACAAAAAACAATGCAGAGCAGTTTAGACCAGGTGAAAAATATACAATAAATGTCAAGTGAGGCAAAACAGAGCGGTGACTAAGGATTCATGGTCAAGGAGGGACTCATTGAGACAATATCAAACTCAAATGGCATTCTCTTGAAGCTCAAAGTTGCTATTAATGAATTTCAAGGGCACAAAACTTTGGTTTTAATGTGCTAAGTTCTCCATCAATACGACATTCTTTAGATAAACAGTGAGGTAAATCACCACCTTATGAACCTTTTGGCATTTACTAGCATGGTTTATATCACCGCTCATGAGTTAGAAATGGTTGGCATGAACCATAGGTTCAGTAGTCTTTCAGAATCCCTCCCCTCCCTCGAAAAATAAAAATAATTCTTTTAATTACAAAGATTCTTCTTTTCTTAAGGGATATTTGAAATTTGGAGGTACATATCTTTCCTACCATAATGGATGGAAAAATAAACTCTTTTCAATATCTAAAAGAGACTACAAATAACTCATTAAATGAAAAGAAGTATTATAGACTTGACTTCAGCAGTAGGTACATTCATTCCTAATACTAACTAGTATCAGGTGGGACACTTACTTTGTATGATAAAACATATATTATAGTATAGTATAATATAGTATAGTATATATACATATATGCTCTATTCATATATAAATATTTATATTTATAGATATATTTATATGCTTATATACATTCCACCATGATAATATTTGAGAGTTGCTAAATGAGAAGTATACACAAAATTCTGAGAGGAATATATCAGCTCAGAAGCCTCGTTCACTCATTCATTTATGTATTCATTTGAATAATATTCACTTTGGATCTACTGTGTGAAAGCACTATTCTAGATGCTTGCCAAGAGAGTTGACATTCAAGAGGGCTCTTAAAGTATGACTGGGATTTCGACAGGCAGAGAAGGAGTGGGGTTTGACATTCCAGGCAGTGGGAATGACATAAAACGAACGGAAATTTAAGAATACATGCTATGATCAGGGAAACTAGTCCTGAGTGGAAAGAATATTGAGTGGGTCAGTGTTAGGGGAAGTTAGAACAGGTAGGAAGATGTCAGACAACAACGCGCCTGGAATTTAAAAATCCAAGTGAATTTGGAGTTTATTGTTTGGACAATGGAATACCATATTTTTCCCATTAAAACCTTTTGGGGGCGCCTGGGTGGCTCAATCAGTTAAGCGTCCGGCTTCGGCTCAGGTCACGATCTCGCAGTTTGTGAGTTCGAGCCCCGCGTCGGGCTCTGTGCTGATAGCTTAGAGCCTGGAGCCTGCTACGGTTTCTGTCTTCCTCTCTCTCTCTGCCCCTCCCATGCTCATGCTCTGCCTCTCTCTGTCTCTGAATGATAAATAAATGTTAAAAAAGGAAAAAAAAAAAAAACTTTTGAAGCAGTCCGTGAAAGATTCTGATTTTGATTTTGATGTTAGAAACATTAAGTTTTGCAGGATTACTGGATTCGAGTAGAGTAAGATTTTGTTGGCAGCCATCTTCTACACCTACCCAATCTTTTCTCAACAATTTTTCATCTGAGTATAGTTGATCCACCATGTTACATTAATTTCAGGTGTACAACCTAGTGAGTCGGCATCTCTGAACCTTACACTGTGCCCACCTTGCAACACTATGACGACATTGTTGACTGCATCCCCCATGCTGTGCCTTTTATTCTCATGACTGTAAATACACTCATTCTTTACACATTTTCTCAAGATTTCTCAAGTCGTCATAACTGGTGGACTTTGTGTGCCCCTGAACACTCTTCACACTGATGGAGAATATAAGCATTAGCATTTACTTCTTTGGTGTTTTTGGCTAATTACATTTCTAATTTCCCCTAATATTTCCTTATTTTTCGATGCATTATGCCAAAGGGCAAATAGGCATCCCGGACATCGGTAGCTGGTAAGAAGGTGAAGATACTCTATGTGTTAGTGCAACCTTTACATAAAACTAGATGCTCCTGGCAGAACTTTCCAGTACAGTCATGGCCTTGGTGATAGACAGAGGCCAACCTGGCTAGAAATTAATCCAGAATATTATCAATTATATACTACATATTGGCCCATTCCACAGGAGCGAGTTTTGATAGCAGTTTACCTAGCTCTCATCACCTAATTAACTCACATCTCATAGTTCGATATGACCCCATAGTCCCTTCTGTGTGTGTGTGTGTGTGTGTGTGTGTGTGGCAGCCCATATTAGTCACAGAGGGACTCAAGGCGATCTGGCAAGCGGTGGAAAATGTGAGGCAGCAGTGGAAAGACTGAGAAAGCCCATATTAGGTAACGGAGAGCATTCAGCAGTCTTCATTAGGCAATGGAGAAGTGCAGACCTGCATATTAACACAACTACCAAGGCCTAGTTTCCCATTTCCTCTCCTCGAGTGAGTTACTTCTGGTATATTTTTTTCTCTGACTTTTCGATGTTGCTTGGCTATTCAGCATTAACCAACAAGCCTCTGAGGATACCTGTCTAGATCATAGTCGAGATGTCCCTCGGAATCATCTGCCTTTTCCCCAGTTTTCATCATCAGTGCACCCAAGAAAAAGGAAGCTCTCGTTTACATGGAATCAAAGAATAGAAAAGAATGCAAGGTGTTATATCCAGAGGGAGTACAATGGGTTCCAATCAGGAGGAGAATTGATTGCTACACTGCCTTTGACAATTCGGGTGATGTATCTGGCTCCTGGCTAGCAAGGCATACTTCACTTAGATTTGTCTAATTTTATGGGTTAGTTCCTACCAAGCTAAGCATTGACTCACTGATGGAATTATTCAAGTTTGAGGACAACTATAACCACTCCGACAAGTTCTTTTTTCTTAAAGACAAAGGTTTTTTTTTTTTTCATTAAAAAAAAAAAAAATCTTTACTTATGTTTGAGAGACAGAGAGAGACAGAGTGCAAGCAGGGGAGGAACAGAGAGAGAGGGAGACACGGAATCCGAAGCAGGCCCCAGGCTCCGAGCTGTTGGCACAGAGCCCGACGCGGGGCTCGAACTCGAGGATCGTGAGATCACGGCCTGAGCCGAAGTCGGACGCTTAAGCGACTGAGCTGCCCAGGCGCCCCCACTTTGACAAGTTCTAGCTGTATGAAGAACTTTGTCAGGAACTCTGATTGAATGTGTGTGTGTATGTAATATATATTTATTCAAATTAATTATCATAATTTTAAAAGACTACCGCAGTTTTCCTTAAATTAGGAGACATTTTCCAAGCCACAAAGTCTTTGATGGAAGAAGTAAATGAGGTAAAAGAGTAACAAAGAACTCCCTCTATTCCAGAGAGGGCCATTTAAAAAGAAACTTTTTGCACTATGTTCTTAAAAGACCTGCCTACTAAGTTATTTTAAGTTGAGGCATTCAAATTTTGGAATTAACCATGGGGATTTTGCAATAGAATTTTGGGAGCTCTCTACTGAATACTTAGCACTGACTAGGATATATTCACATGCGATTTTAGCTGCATGAAGTTCCACATACAGGATAATGAGCTTTTTGATCCACCTTTTATTTGAGCAAATAGGGATCTCTATGAAAGCTGACTTCAAAGTCCGATTTAATGATACTATTGGACACAGTGATGGGAAACCACGGAGTGAGATCAGGAGCTTTTACACGGAGCTTCTGTGCTATTTCCTTGACACCTGCCATTAGAAATACGAGCCAATTAAATATAAAAAAAAATGGCAAAAAATAAAAAAAACAAAAAACAAAAAAAACAATGGCAGTTATCTTAGAATGTGGCCTAAAGCTTCACAACTCCACTTTTTTCCCCTCAGAAACACATTTGAGTATTTCCCAAGAGCCAAACTAATTGTGAGAAACCCAAGCTGTTATGCAGCACATGACGAAAATCAGAGCATTTCACCGTGAAGGTGTCTACTTGCTTCAAGTTTTGCTCAGGATGAGGCCTTTAGCCTCATACTTTCTGGTCTTATTTTACTGCCCACTAGGCTTAGGTTCTTTTCATCCACAAATTTGAAAAAAAAAATGTTATCATCCCTCTTTTTCATTCCTCAAGAAAAAGATCAATCAAACCACTTAAATCTTGTGCGTTCGTTTGTCTTTCCAAACATTAAATGGAGCACCTGGGGGCACCCGAGTGGCTCGGTTGGCTAAGCCTCCAACTCTGGATTTCGGCTCAGTTCGTGATCTCCCAGTTGGTGGGATCGGCCCCCGCATCAGGCTCTGTGCTGAAGGCATGGAGCCTGCTTAGGATCCTCTCTCTCTCCCTCTCTCTGCACCACCCCCCGCCCTGCACTCTCTCTCTTTCTCAAAAGAAATAAAAAGCAGTTTAAAAATCTTTTTTTTTTAATTTTTTTTTTTTAACGTTTATTTATTTTTGAGACAGAGAGAGACAGAGCATGAACGGGGGAGGGGCAGAGAGAGAGGGAGACACAGAATCGGAAGCAGGCTCCAGTCTCTGAGCCGTCAGCCCAGAGCCAGACGCGGGGCTCGAACTCACAGACCGTGAGATCGTGACCTGAGCTGAAGTCGGAGGCTCAACCGACTGAGCCACCCAGGCGCCCTTTTTTTTTTTTTTTATTTTTTTTTTTTTTTTAATTTTTTTATTTTTGAGACAGAGACAGAGCATGAACGGGGGAGGGGCAGAGAGAGAGGGAGACACAGAATCGGAAAAAATCTTAAATGGAGCACCTAAAGTGTGCCGGGTTCTCTGTTTAGTAAACATACTCTTTTGCCTCTAGGAACTGTAATGGAGGAAAGTGACACAGTCGTTGATCATTTTAATCCAACGTGGCATAATTGCAAAGTTAGATCTAGGCCAGGGTTTCTTATGAACACAAAGGGAATGGAGTTAATGGAGGAGGAAGCATTCTAGGAATGGCTCCAGGAAGGTGCAAGGCTAAACTAGCAATTAAATACATGTTGCTGTTCCACCACTGAAACCTCTGACTCTTGATTTTGGCCCAGGTCGTGATTTCATGGTCGTGAGATCAAGCCTCTACTCGGGCTCCACGCTGAGTGTCGAGCCTGCTTAAGATTCTCCCTCCCCCACTAGCTAGCTCTCTCCCCCCTGCTAGCTCTCTCTAAAGAAAAAAAAAGAAAAGAAAAGTGGACTCTCAATCTAAGAATAATATGGTTCTGTTTCATATAAAGTAGAGACGAAAAAGAATGAAAATCATTAAGAAATAGTCCCTTCTAAAATGACATAATGTTCAAATTGTAGATAATTACTCTGTTTTTATAAACTTTTGCAGTAGCCAAAAGACATTAAAGCGATCCCAAAAAATGAAATAAAAATTTAGAACACTTTGGCTTTAGGAGATGCATAAGCTTCCGTAATCTCCTTTTTAGTAGGAGGAAAGCTGAAAGTTTTGGACTTTTTAAACACTTGCTTACCCCAAAAGCCTATAGGATGCTGATCCATTTTAAGTGGTCTCAAATGACAAGTAGTCTAGGCTTTTGTCCTACAGTGTTCAAAGCCTGCAACTGGTATTTCCAGGGACTTGCTGCAGTAACGTAAATTTCTCGCAGAAAGTAATTCAAAAAGCTATCAAAGGCCTTGGTCTGGTGTCTGCTCCCCCTACATTTTTACCCCAGGCAAACACATCCGTCCACTTTCATATTTTCAGCTGCCATCTACTAATGACATCCAACTCTAAAATCCAGGCTGCAAGCTTTTCCTACACTTTAAACCCTTGATCTTCAGATTTTACAAATGCTTTCATCCCAGGAGGCATGCTTTTCTGTTTGTGAAAAAGCTATGCCAAAGAAAAGAGAAGTCAATCAGCATCCAGGGGACAAAGTAGGAATATGGTCAAATAGTTCATTTCATCTAAAGGAAAGAGGCAGGATAAGAATTGGATTCATCAGAGGTACCCGTGGGTTAAATGAGGCTTCACCCTGTTGTGTTTCTCCTGCTGTGTCCCAAGGGGTGCCACAATGCTCCATTTTACGTCCTAGTCACTTCTTCTTGCCTTTTATTCTTTTGTCCTCTGCCTGCCTGGTTCTCGGACTTTTGGCATGTGATCCATGTGGTCTTCAAACTGTAGACATACAGCCTCATTCCCGGGTTAGCCTTTGTTGCCTCCCTGCCCACGGCAAGCCTTTCATCACATAAAAAAAAAAAAAAAAAAAAAAAAAAAAAAAACAAAACCTAGAAAAGTTTCTAGACCTCGCCCCAAAAGGATTATATGATGGTGGTCCAGCTAAAATTTCTAGTTTCTGATTTTAACACTTACTTATAGAAATATTTTACAGTGTATTATAGAGAATACTAAGTCGTGAAATAGACCACATGTGGCATAGTGGGCCGAAAAAGCTGCTTATGTGGAGAGAATGGCTATGTGTGTTCCTGGAAGCCTTGGAATTCCTGAAAGTCTGAGTAGGTCTCTGACTCGGTGTGAGTTGAGGGACCCCGCGAAAGTTGTTTTGCCCTCCCCCACCACTCAAAATATTTCCCCATCGCTTGCCATTCCCCACAATTCAAATAATAAGAGTTTAATTTTAATTCAAAATGCCTAATTAAAATATAGATGCTGGGGCGCCTGGGTGGCTCAGTCGGTTAAGCATCTGACTCTAGATTTCGGCTCAGGTCACCATCTCACAGTTCATGAGTTCAAGCCCTGCGTCGGGCTCTGGCCTGGCAGCATGGAGCCTGCTTGGGATATTCTCTCTCTCTCTCTCTCTCTCTCTCCCTCCCTCCCTCTTTCTGTCCTTCCCAGCTCTTTCTCTCTTTCAAAAGTAAATACACTTTTCAAAATAATAATAAAATAAAATATAGATGTTATGAATGAAACAGTTTAAAAGTAAAGAAAGTGCCCAAACACCAATTTTGCCTTTTTGTAATTTCCCCCAGACACCCTCTTCATGTTTTTTGAAAGTTTAACATGCTGATGTTTCTAGAATGCTTTAAAGTCTTCGGGTAACAAAAGAGATGTAAACAGGACAATGACAAGGGTAATATAATGAACTGTTCTGAGGACATATAGAGGGGCCCATGGGTGGCTCCGTTAAGCATCCGACTTTGGCTCGGGTCATGATCTCATGGCTCGTGGGTTCGAGCCCCGTGTCGGGCTCTGGGCTGACAGCTCAGAGCCTGGAGCCTGCTTTGGATTTTGTGTCTCCCTCTCTCTCTCCCCCTCCCCCACTCTCTCTCTCTCTCTCTCTCAAAAATAAACATTAAAAAAAAGAACATAATGGAACACTCATATCACAAAACATATAGAGCACTCATAATATCCGGGAAACCCTTACACACTTCTTTACCGTCATGTGGCATTTCTCCTCCCTTTAATCATGGCAGTATCTGCCTTAAGGAAAAGTCAAGGGCCCTGGTAATATGTTCTCATTCGCAAGCACTCATGACGGAGATTTAATTCACTGAGAAATATATTAGCATATTAAACCTGCAGTTCACCTATCGAGGCTAAATGTTTTGTTTCAGTATATTTCTAAATGCATAGTCTGAGTAGAAGGTAGGAGAGGAGTTATTACAGGAAGCTTCTTCATGGAAAAGTTTTTGCTTCCTGGCAAGTTGTTTCCAGCATGCGCCTTCATTAGTCATCCATTAACAATACCAGTTCATGATCCAAACATTCAAGGTTCTTTGTGGTCAAACACTCATTTCTTCCTAGTGTTAATGACTTTTACCATCTACTTCGTGCAACCATGACTTTTAGTCCTACTATCTTCTCTCCGTCTCTTACTATTCCGGGAATGGTTATTTACTCGCTTAAATTGATTTCTATAGTAAGGAAACATTATCTAGAGTGGTAGCTACCCCCAAGGGTCTGTGACTCCTTCCTTGGTTACCCCAATTTCCCCCCATCCCATACATGGTTTATACAGTTAACAAAACTACATTATGAAAACAAGGCTATATTCTATGAAGACATTCTCTAGTAACATGTACAAATCCAGAATATGTTTAAAGAGAATGAGGAAAATACCATCTTGTTAGGCTCAAATAACTGGTTAGTGAATTGAAGTAGCTGATACTAACTTCCAATCTTCCCAAGTGATACCATTTTATAAATTAATTATTATGGCAGATAGTGGATATTTGGTTAAATATACGTAAAAGTACCAACTAGCATGAAAAGTATTTGGATATTTTTACCAGACACAACGTACTTTAATATTTAAGTTTGTGATGCATCTTTTGAAATATACTACAGATTTATGAAGTGAAAAAAGACTTCAGAGCTTCATTTCGTTACATTAGTTGCATTCACAAAATGGCATCCCGCCCCACAGATGAAAATCTCTAGACGAGGGAAAAACGCTATCCCCATCTTAGAGCCTGGTGCGGCAGATTGACCCAAAATTCCAAGTCTAAGATACCAAACAACAGTTCAAACAGAGTATCCGGACAGTTTGAGGCAACTGTTGGTGATGTCACGTTAGGTGCTTTCGATAGGCTCGAGACTCGCTCTCGATAGGAGATACAACACAGGAGAAGATTTTGGTGCAGAGGAGTCTAGAACTGCAATGAGATACGGAAGACCAAAAGCAGATATCCTGCTTCCAAACAGAATGACAAATTATGTCTCTAGTCAATCACATATTTTCCTTCTGCCGCAAGGATGCCGGAAAATCGAGGTTCCAGGAACGTATGCAGTGAGAGTAGCTGGTCAGCAGCCTGGCACAGAGGGCAAGAGGTGGCTGGGAGGTGCTCCAAAGGCACGAATGGGTCTATTTCTCACTGCTCCAGGGTCTGAGTGGGGCCGAGTAAGTCAGTAACCTGGGGAATTGTGACATCACAGAACACGTACAGACTCACATCTCTGTTACTAACCAGGTTATGTGAAACATTACAGAGCACTGAGGCCGGCTGTCATATTGAGAAGTTTATAAGAGAAAGATAAAGAGAGATAAAGAGAAAATTATGGTAAAATGTATATGCCAGGATAGAGATACATATACTGAGGGCACTACAGGAAGATATAAGGAATAATTAACTCCATATGTGCAGTTTTAGGAAGGGCTTCCCAGATGAATGAAGTACTGTCTCAGGAGTCTAAAGAAGGGATATTTTACAGGTGATGATCTCATGGTTCGTGGGTTCGAGCCCTGCATCAGGCTCCGTGCTGACAGCTGTGTCTGCTTTAGATTCTGGGTCTCCCACTCTCTCTGACCCTCCCCTGCTTGCATTCTGTCTCTGTCTCTCAAAAAATAATTCATTATTAATTTTTTTTTTTTAAAAAGCAGATATCAGATCACAGAGTAACCCAATCCCTCATGACATGGTTATGATCTCATTACTCAAGTTCATTTACATTTAAAATAATAATTACAGCTACAGAAGGATTTATTTCCATTATTTGTTATTTGTTTTTAAATGATACATACCGTTTCCCCATACATTTTTCTGTTATTCACTTTATTTGTGATTAATTGATTTTTATAGGGTAACTTTTGATTTTTTCTTATTTCTTTTTCTGTACATTAGTTTAGTTTTTTTTTTTAACTTGGGAATTAAAATGATAACCTTAACATTCTAACAACCAAGTTTTAATTAATACCAACTTAGTTTCAGTAGTATGCATTTTGCTCTTTTGTATCTCTTTCTGTCTTTGTTATTGTCACAGATTACATCTTTACACATTGTGTGGCCATTAACGTACATTTATAACTATTTTTTTACGTATTTGCTTTTTATAAAAAGATAATAAACCAAAGGAGTAATCCCAAAGCTAGAAAAGAAATAAGAAGGTAAGTGGTCTCATTAAATTAACATATATGAAAAGATGAAGGACGTAGAAAAGTTCAAAAGTTACCACAGTTCATTTCATAAAACAATATAGTGTCAATATCAAAACCTACCAAACACTGGAAAAAATGAGACTAGAGACAAATAGCATTCGTTGATACAGATTCAAAGTTACAAATAAAAATTAACAAATAGAATACAGCAGAGTGTCAAAGCAATAATACATCATGGAAGTTAAGCAACATTAGCTGTTTACCGAATTCCTACAGACTTACGTTCTTAATGCTTGTAATCATCTTAGGGATTTTCCTGTGAAATTGTATAACCCCAAACTGTACCTCATGTGCACCTAACCAGCGTTCAGAATTGGCAGGACAACAGACATCGTATATAATTAATTAGTAGAAAGTGAAAATGTGACTTGAGTACCAGTAAGAATATATAGTAATATTAAGTAAGCAACATCTGTAATGTTATGCAGTTATTAATAGAATGACAGATCATAACAAAACATAAATTCTCCTGATCCAAACTAGAGCCCTGCATTGTTCCCCCTGGCTGAAAGAAAATCTGGGTTCGTCTATCAAGTTCCACAGAGCAAATTACACAATAAATGGCATTCTGCGTTGTTAGCAATTCTGTCCCTCCCTAAAATAAAGCTTTACTCCTCCTTGGCAGGTTTTCCAGAAAATGTTAACTGGAAGAGGGCCTTCTCTGTGAGACTTTTAGTTCTGTCCGCTTCTACTCGACACTGCTTTAGTTTGATCAATTTGGCCATAAAGTCATCCTACTTCCTTTCAAAATCGATGTATTATATTTAGAAGGACCAAAGGGATGTTTGGATGATGTCTTGAAAAATATAATGCTACTTCAGGCCAGAAGGCACAGCTCTCTCCTTGATATTTTCCCTCAACTCCGTGCGAAAGCTAGAAGAATACCTTTTGGTTTGCTAGAGACCAGTTTTCAAGTTTCGTATCAGTCCCGCAATAGCAAACAAAAAGAAATGTAAGACCCTCCCGGAAATTAATAAGGAGTGCTGGACGCATGGCAGAATTTTAAAATGCTTATACAAACTACAATGGTGGGACTAGAATTCAAAGCAATACTAAAATTCAACCAAGGTTTCCTCTCCTCAGAACGGGGAAATGGGAAAAGGAAATCTTGACTCATCCCCGGTCATGGTTTCTAACTCATTAGGAGGACAAGGGAAATTGGAGGATGAGAAAATCTGTATCAACTTTAAAAATTGGCAGTGTAGGACACTGTATAGTTGGAGTTATTGCCAAACAATGTAGCAGCACACGATTTTTGTTTTAAGCGCCAACTTTCTGGAAATCCAAGCACCACATGCTTTGTATTGCTATTGCTATTCTTTTAATTTGTCAAGAGTGAAGAACTGCTCTACCTCTATAGTCAACGTCCTACTTCTCAATTCAGTAGTCCTCCTCGTCTGTGGTTTTGTTTTCAGTTACCCCTCCTTCCCCACCATCAATCACAGGCCGGAAGCAGATGGTCCTTCCTTCTGACGCTGCATCACAAGCCTAACGTCATTCCCCTCCCTTCATCTCCTCACCTAGGCATTTTATCATCACACATCATCACAAGAAGGGTGAGTGCAGTACAATAAGATATTTTGAGAGACAGAGACCACATTTACAAACCTTTTATTATGGTATGTTGTTCTATTGTTCTATTTTATTATCAGTTATGGTGGAGCATCTCTTAAAACGCCCAATTTCTAAGTTAGACTTTATGATGGGTATGTAAGTACAGGAAAAACATAGTATATACAGGGTTCAGTACTATCCACAGCTTCAGGAATCCACTGGTGGTCTTAGAATGTATCGCCTGTGGGTAAGTGGGGCTCATTGTATAAAGTTCTTCCTTCCAGCTCTTTAACTCCCTCATACACAAATATCATGTTCTGCGACATAGTTATCGTTCTGACCTCCTTGATGTGTTGCCCAAATCACTTACTGCTTCCAAACTTCACTTTCCTCCCTCCCCAGCCTTTTCTGAGAAGCCTTATCTCATAAACCTGGGGAGAGTTAAGTATATGACACTCAGTATTTCCAGAACATCATGTGCACTAACCTGTGATAGTACTTAACTCATTGCACTTAAATTTGTGTTTACATGTTATTCTCTTCATGATGCAGTGAACTCCTAGTTACTAATATAGAAAAATTTTAGGGGCACCTGGGTGGCTCGGTCAATTAAGGGTCCAACTTCGGCTCAGGTCATGATCACACGGTTCACGAGTTGGAGCCCCACACCGGGCTCTGTACTGACAACTCAGAGCCTGGAGCCCGATTCACATTTTGTGTCTCCCCCTCTCTCTGCCCCTCCTCTGCTCATGCTCTCTCTCTGTCTCTCAAAAATGAATAAACATTAAAAAAATTTTTAATAAAAAATAAAATAAAAATTTTAAATGAAATACAATATAAATTGAATAAGCAGGGTGGAATCATGGTTTTGAGGTGTACATTAAGTCCAAATTATCAAAAGTATCACCTTGAGCATTAATATCACCAAACCTCAGGGGTTTTAGTTTCAATCTGTAACTACATTATAATGTGGAGGTTTTTTGGTGTTTTTGTTTTTGTGTGTGTGAGAGAGAGAGAGATCGAGGGAGGAACAGAGGGAGAGAGAGAGAGAAAGAAAGAGACAGAATCTCAAGCAGACTCCATGCCCATCGTGAAGTGTGACGCAGGGCTGATCTCACAACCATGAGATCATGACCGGAGAGGAAATCAAGAGTTCGACGTTTAACAGACTGAGCCACCCAGGAGCCCCTATAATGCTATTTTGAGGCATCAATGATTATAATCCATGTAAAGTTTCCTAGAAAAAAGTATACTTAACTAATGCTAGTTTCTTTTTTTTCTAATGAATGCAAGGGTTTTCACTGTATTATAAAATGTATAATATGGTATTACAGTAGGGTAAACACAATACACTATAGGTCATCCAGGAAGAGGCTGAAAATCATTTATTTATTTATTTATTTATTTATTTATTTTTAATTTTTTTTTTTAACGTTTATTTATTTTTGAGACAGAGAGAGATAGAGTGTGAACAGGGGAGGGGCAGAGAGAGAGGGAGACACAGAATCGGAAACAGGCTCCAGGCTCTGGGCTGTCAGCACAGAGCCTGACGCGGGGCTCGAACTCACGGACCGTGAGATCATGACCTGAGCCGAAGTCGGACGCTTAACCGACTGAGCCACCCAGGCGCCCCAAGGCTGAAAATCATTTAAATAAACTTCAGCGCATATCCCTAATAAACACTTCCAAAGACAGCAGTAGAACAACTATTTTTTTAAACATATTCTAAGCCAACAGTCAGTACAATGATAATGTGTGGTTGTAGGAGTGAACAGATAGAAACAAAAGAGAAAAAAAGTACAGCAATGGACCTTACTATTTATGAGAAATGAGGGGTCAAAATCAAAGATAAAAGAAAACATGTTCAATTTGGAAACTCAACTCTCTTCACACTCAAAAGGAAATGCCAGGAAGATTAAAAGTCGACTCTTTAAAACCCAGCCAAAGAAAAACAAGAAGAAACGAATAGGATTATTTATTCAACCATTGGCTATTTACCTAACATCTGAGATGAGAAAGCCATAGATTGACTCCAACAAGAACACTGACAGGTTTGGCTACATAGAAATATATAACTTGACCGTGGCAACATTTTTAAATAATGTAAAACAGGGTGCCTGGGTGGCTCAGTCGGTTAAGCGGCCGACTTCGGCTCAGGTCATGATCTCGCGCTCCATGAGTTCGAGCCCCGCGTCGGGCTCTGTGCTGACAGCTCAGAGCCTGGAGCCTGTTTCAAATTCTGTGTCTCCCTCTCTCTGACCCTCCCCTGTTCTTGCTCTGTCTCTCCCTGTCTCAAAAATAAATAAAACTTTAAAAAAATTTTTTTAAATAATGTAAAATAAACTGGGATAACATAATTGCAGTGAAATCTAAACATAAAAACTTCCAAGAGAACTAAATGACTGGCATAAAATATTTGAGACAATTATTAATGTTAAAATACTACATTATACGATGCGCCTATAGGTTTATTTAGAACAATGTATATAATGCACCCTTTAGGTACTGGGAAATAAATCCGAACATGATATTTCCACATTCTCATTCATACTTCTATTCAAAACCCCCATGTCCATTCCCTGTACTAATAATATGGTCTCAGTGTGCAAAATTCCTAAATTCTACAATTTAGAATTTGTAGAATTTTAACAAATTTGTAGAATTGTAGGAATTTTCTGCAATTCCTAAATTCTGTGATATTATAAAATTTGAATATGTATTTTTTTAACACAAGAATTGCACTGTGGACATCTACAAAAATGGTGGCCTGGGGACTTCCAAAATGCTCTTTTAGTTAAAAGCAACAAGAAAAATTACAAAAATAGTCAGAATCAGGACTCTGGACATTAACTAAAAGCTTGCAGCAATTGGAGAGTGTTAATTCCAGAAAAATGACTGAATATTGGTAAGAACAGTAATCTCTTTGTCATGTTAACTTGTCCCGGTCTCATTCCCTCTCTCACGATTCAGGGGAACCTTGAACACCAACAGTCTACAATCATGGTGCAAATCATGGTACAAAACAGCCACCTGACAGCTACCAAAGGGGAACAGAACAGGGTTGGCGCTCCTCCAGACCCTCGTTTCCAGAGAACTGTCATTATTTGACTTCTCTGGTAGTTCCCTGGAAGAATGAAATCCAATCCTTCAAAAACTCTTCCAAAAGATAAAACGAGAGGACTTCTTCCCATGTCTTTTTAATGAGCCTGATCTTATCTTGATGCTGAAACCAGACAAAGACAACACGAGAAAAATTAAAACTACAGATCAGTATCCCTTCTGAATATAGATGTAAACATCCTTAACAAGATCCAGCAAACTGAATCTAGCAATATATTAAAAGGGTGGAACACCACGAAAATGGATACTGTCCAAGAAAAGCAAAGTTGGCTCCACATTTGAAACTCAATCAATATAATACCCCTTATTAATAGAATAAAGGGGAAAAACTACCTGATTACCTCAATAGACACCAATAAGCCTTTGAAAAATCCAAACCCTTTTCGTGATTAAAAAAAAAAAAAAAAAAACAAGCAACAAACTGAAATAGAAAATAACTTGCTCGTCCTAATTGAGAACTTTGTGTAAAGCGAAGCTTTGTGTGTTGGGAAGGACACACATATACGAGCTTGTTGTGTTTATTTGAATGAGAGACCTTTGATCCCTATTGAAAACAGAAGATCTCATTACCTAATGAAATTAATCTTTAAATGCTCAAGTTAAGCATGAAATTTTCTTTGTGGCTTGGGTGAAATGATGCTTAAGTTCCTTTCGTTTTTGGATAATAACGTTCCCCAAGAAATCTAATGACTTTCCCTACCTAATCGATATGCTCATCTTACACAGCTAAAGCAGAAATCTTTTTGGGTGCCTTGATTCTTTTTTCAGTTCCCAACCTCACCCTAATATATATAGAACTTGCTCCATCCAAGCAAAAGCCTTGGAGATAATACTGAATCATCTCCATTAATCCTTAACGACATCTCGGTTTCACCCTGCCTAGCCCTCAGAAGTCAAGTGTCGGCTAACTACAGTTCATGTGCCAGATCCTGCTGGCTACCGATTTTGATAAGTAAAGTTTTATTGGAATACAGTCACATTCATTCTTTTAAGGATTGCCTATGACTGCTTTTACCCTACAACAGTAGAGTTGAGTAGTTGTGAAGACTAAAATATATAGTATTTGGCCTTCTGCCGAAAATGTTTGCCATTCTCTGGTGTAAGATGCAGTTCAAAAATCCCAAGTTTTTGTCCCTTGGCTTTTTTTGGTTTTGTTTTGTTTTGCCTTTGGCTTTCCTCTCTTTTATCTGCTGCACATGAAAAAAAAAAAAATGCCCCTCTACGCTGTGTGTGCTTTTCTTTTGCCCAAAGTACTTATTTAATTGGTTTTCTACCACATAATACTTCTCACTCTGTATAAAACCATGAGGGGCTCCTGGGTGGCTCAGTTGGTTGAGTGTCCGACTCCGGCTCAGGTCATGATCTCATGGTTTGTGGGTTCAAGCCCCACGTCGGGCTGTTGTGCTGACAACTCAGAGCCTGGAGCCTGCTTCGGATTCTGTGTCTCCCTCTTTCTCTGCCCCTCCCCTGATCGTGCTCTCTCTCTCTCTCAAAAATAAATTAAATTAAAATAAAATAAAATAAATCATGAGAACAAGTATGACGTTTGCCTTCTGAGTCATTATCTCTATCTGCCTAGGATGTATGAAGACTGAATATTTATCAAATACATAAATTAACAACACATAATTAAAATGTTCTAAGTGTCTTTGGAACAAGGAAAAGAACAATTTCATAAATTAATAAAAGACACCAGTTCTCCTAAAACCCATTTCAATATTTTTCTACCATTTCTACCACACTAAGAGTTCATACTGACAAGGTGAATAATGTACTGGAAAGTTTTTCAATTTCAAGGTCCTGAAAAGGACAGTTCTGTTATACAATTTAGTAGTTACTTCAATACTTGGCTCCTAAAACACATCATCACTGGTTTCATGGTTTTTAAAGCAAATTTGTGGAAGTTTTAGGAAAATATTTTTTAAATTTTTTGTAAATGTTTATTTATTTATTTTGAGAGAGAGAGAGAGAGAGCAGGGAGGGACAGAGAGAGAAGAAGAGAGAGAATCCCAAGCAGGCTCCACGCTGTCAGCCCAGAGCCCAACATGGGGCTCTATCTTGCAAAACTTGAGATCATGACCTGAGCCAAAATCAAGAGGCAGTCACTTAACTAAGCCAACCAGGTGCCCCTAGGAAAATACTTTTTAAATGGCAATAATTATAAACCACAATGTACGTATTAAAATATATATAGTATAATGTGTTTTTATCTATGAAATTATATGTCAATATTACTTTCCAGTCCCCGGTAGAAGCTTTAGAAGTTTAGAGTTTCTGTTTTGGTAATTAAAATTTCACAGTCGCTTTTAATCCACTCATTATTCTCCAGACTGAACTGCTTAAATAGAGAATAAATAAAAAGCATAAAGCATTAGAAAAACTTAGGATGTGAGGATGTTTGAAAATTGAGTATATGGAAAGTAGTGAGTAGATATTAGTTTCAGCTGACAATGTAAAAGAAAAGAGATGATGAGGGCATTCAAGGTCAGATACCTGGAGTTCGCGTGGAGATGTATTTCCGAGCCTTGGGTGATTGCTGCAAGGAGTCAAAAGGATCAATAATTAGGGAAGGCAAATGCAAGTATAGGTTCAGTTTACAAGTTCACTAACAGCAGTTACTAAGGTGATCTGACTGGTTATAGCTGGTAACTCTTTGACCTAGCTCTACTCTGAGTTATAAAAAAGCATGATTGCTACTTGATGCTGGTATTTGATGCATATTGTTGACCCTAGTGTCCGTAGCTATTAATTTGGACTTGAGTAGAATGGTTGGCAAATATTAATATATAAATTTAAGATAAAAGTAACTTGATTTTATAGGTTGTATCCTGGATCTTAGCTTAAAATGTATGTAGAAAAAAAGGTATCCCACCAAATCCCATGGTAAATGAATCAATAACAACCGAAGAAGTTAGAAACATTAACCTAAAAATTGCTACTGTTCAGGGCACCTGTCTGGCTCACTAAGTAAAGTATGCGACCCTTGACCTTGGGGTCGTGAATACAAGCCCCACATGGGGTGTAGAGCTTAAAAAAATTTCTAACGATGAATTAGTTCATCAGGAATAAGTTTCTCATTATTTATAATACTAATCTTTAACAAAATGTGGCTTTTAGTGTTTGACTATGTTGTTAGAAATTTAAAGGATTAATGTAGAAATATTATTCAAAAGAACATTTTACATTTTACTTTGATCTTTAATGAACATTAAAATGATGGAGGGGTCGTGTCACTTATCATCCAAGTACCTAGGAGAGTTAGCTCATTCTAATCCTGTGAGCGTGGTCCAGATTTGAAAATTATGAAGACTAGATCTACTTTAAAAAAATATTGTTTTCTCCTAGTATAAATCACCTTACATCAAAGGACATGGTCAAATTGGCTTCTATATTTTTTCTTTTGAAAATAAAGGACCAGATTAACGGTGTGTTTAATAAAGTGAAGCCAAAACCCAAGCCAGAAAATCTAGAGGCATAGAGGAAAAGCCACAATTATATCTTTCTCTTCCTCCTGCTACTGAGAAGGGAGAGCCGGGTAGTACAAATAGCAGAAGTCCTCATTAATGTACACTTGGTTAGGCAAAGACCACCAAGAAAATATTCATGATTTCTTCCATGTCCTTCTTTCTTTCCCACCACCCACGCTCCATACAATTGTTGAGTCTTCTACTGAAAGAAAATATCAGCAGGGGCGCCCAGGTGGCTCAGTCGGCTAAGTGTCTGACTTCAGCTCAGGTCATGATCTCACGGTTCATGGGCTCAAGCACCATGTCGGGCTCTGTGCTGACAGCTCAGAGCCTGGAACCTGCTTTGGATTCTGTGTCTCTCTCTCTCTCTCTGCCCCTCCCCCACTTGTGCATGTGCACTCTCTCTCTCTCTCTTTTTAATGTTAAAAAAATTTTTTTTTAAATATCAGCAGAGAAATGGAAATCTTTACCCTATGACTTGAGGTCAGCTTGCAAGGAACAAAATTGTAAATTATATGGAAAACTCCAGGGTCTCTGGAGTGTGGGACTGTCTCAGGGGAACAAACCCGGGGTGTTTTTCAAAAGATTGTATACATCATACTGAACTTTTCAGGTGCCAGGAGAATTTTCCCTTTTTATTTAAGTTGATGGAAAATTATATTGTCAGAATAGGGTGTTTAAGTTTGAATAAGACGTGGGGTATTAGTTACCAGGCTTCTAGATCATTTAGGCTGTTAGTAACCACAGCCAGTTCGTCAGGAACCGAGGATCAGGTTGGAAGAGGCCTTCATGAAATTGTCTGCACAGAGAAGCATCAACAACAACAAGCTCTTCGACAGAAAGTGGAACTTCACGGAGCAGCAGTTAACCTTCACATGGGCGGGGAGGTTGAACATCCTGCATAGTGCTGCCAGGAAATCCCTATTTCATACTAAGGGGGCTGGTTGCATATGTAGGATGTCCCATCTCCCCGCCCACTTCATCGAGACACGCGCCAGAAACCCCGCTGCCTCACCGAAGAACCATAAAATCGACGTGTCAAGGAGATACAGATGCTGAGCTGTCTCACTAGAAAAGCTCTGTGACAAATGTATTTAGTAGAGGGTAGGGTGCTGAGTGCTATCGCCTGGGCTCATAAAAGGCAGGAGTTACGGGAATGGATCTGTAAGCTCGGGGTCAAGGTCAAGTGGACGTGTAAGCTCAAGGTCACGTTCACAGTAAATTTAAGAAGTGTCTCAACGTCACAGGCAAAAGATTTTGGAGCTGTAGTACAGAGAAGATTCAGCAATTCTGAATCAAGTTCAAGTAGGTGGAAACAGTCTAACCAGCAGAAGGATCAAGTTCCAAGGAGGCGGGTGTGATTCTAAGGGAGAAAGGTAGTGGCATGTTTCCGAAAGCATTTATAAGATATAATTGATGTCGGATGCAGTATCCGGTCATATCCAGGGAACTCTGTCAAAGGCAAGGTGATAGGAAATAACCAAGAGCAGACCTGAGTTCTCAAAAATAAGGGGTCAGGAATAAAATGGTAAAGCAAAATCCAACCAATCCTACGGGCTGGGGTCTTCTACTTCTGGATTCTATAGGGAGGATATAATCTCAGAATAAAAATAAGTCATTTAAATGGAATAAATACAGCTTTATTTTTAAAACCTACTGTCATACTTATTTCCCCAATTTTCACTATAGGCTGCAGAAAATTTCACTATGGACCTGTAGATGGGAAATACTGATCTATAGGAGCCTTTGCTGGCAGACGGTTCTGTCATGTACCAACTTGAGTGACAGCCTGGAAGCTGTTGAGTTTTTCAGACTTTAAGTTAGAGGCCATGTTAACCAGGCCATCGCCAAAGACTCTGAAGTTCCAAAAAGGGGTTATTTGCTATGCATTCAAATCTGGGTTAAGTCTCCCATCAACCATTCCTGACTTTGGCACTCTTTAGTCAGTGGCAAATCGGCCAATCTTAGGCTAAGGAAAAGGCTGACTGAAGATCCAAAACATTTGCATCCTTTTTTTTTCCCTCAGCAGCACAGATTCTCTGCTGGGATTCTGAACTCAGGGCATGGTTCAGAAATTTGTGGCTTTATGTCTAAGGACCCAAAATGCCCGTGCAAATCGATGGGTAAACTACTGTTTATAAAATTCCCTTATGTTGTGTGTGGAGGCTGCAGAAATATTCTCTTTCTGCCTTCTAATTTTATTTCTCCCTCAATCTGTCTAGAAGTTTACCAATTGTATTGATCTTTTCAAAACACCAAGATTTCGTTTCATCGAATTTTTTTCTATTATTGTCTTTCCACAATTTCAATCACATCTGCTTTTATGTTTATGACTTCCTTTCTTCTGATACTTTGACTTTAATTTGCCCTTCTTTGTCTAGGACTTCAAAATGGAAATTTAGATCATGGTTTTCAGATTTTCTTCTTTTCTAAAATAAACCATTAATGTTAGAAATTTCCCTCTGAGAACTGCTTTAGCACCATCACACAAATTGTGACCTATTTTTTTTTTTAAATTTTCATTTAGTTCAAATTATTTTTTCATTGACTTTGAGTCTTCCTCTTTGAAACATGAGTTTTGCAGAACTGTGTTGTTTAATTTCCAAATACTTGGACTTTTTCAAGATAACTTTTTGTTATTGGTTTTTAGGTTAATTGTGTTAAGGTCAGAGAATCTACATTGCATCATACTGATCATTTTAACTTGTTAAGATTTATTTTATGGCCCATCATATGGTCTTTTCTGGTCAATTTGTTATGAGCTCTTGAAAAGAATGTGTATTCTCCTATTGTTGTATAGTGTTTTATAACTGTCAATTTAGTCAAGTTCATTGTTAGTGCTATTCAGTTTTTTTACATCATTAAATTTTCTGCCTATTTTTGTCAATTACTGAAGAAAGGATGGTGAAATCTCAAAGTATAAATGTGATTATACTTTTGATTTGTTTTTTTCTTTTTTATTATTTTTTTGCTTCATGAAATTTGAAGTTCTTTTATTAGGTATATAAATGTTTAGGATTGTTACATACTCTTAATGCGTTGACAACTTTATCATTATAAAATGGTTTCTGTTATTCCTAGTAATATTATTTGATCTGAAATTTACTCTGATATCGATATAATAACTCCAGTAGTCCTTTGATTACTGTTTCATTGTGTATCTTGTTCCATCCTTTTACTGTGTATTTATTTATATCATCATATTCAAACTTGTAGGGTTTCTTATAGACATCATATAATTGGGTCCTATTTATTTTTGTTCTTTTTAATCCAACGTGGCTGGTGCCTTAAATTGATACAATTTATACTTTATACCATTTACATTTAGTGTCACTACTGGTTAGTTGGAAATTATGTCTACTATTTTGTTGTTTTCTATTTATCTCTTTTTTATTCCTTTTTTCATATATCTGAATTATTTTTGGCATTTATGCATTTTACATTAGTATTCCATTTTTATTGATCTATTGGATTTTGTACTATATTTCTTTGTACAGTTTTTTTTAGTGATTACTCTCCAGATTAAAATATACATACCTACTGTTTCACAATTCCCCTACAGTTACTATTTTATCATTTCAAGTGAATATAAAAACCTTATAGCTATATAGATCCCTTTATCTTCCCCCCCCCCTTTTTTTATTGTAATATGGGATACATCTGTATCCATTGAGAACCTCCTCAGACAATATTATAATTTTTGCTTTTAACAGTCACATATATTCGAAAGACCTAAAATAAGAAAAATACTCTATTATATTTTCCAGATTATTTACCAGTTCTGTTGTTCTTCATTCATTATTGAAGTTTACAAATTTTCTTGTCATCTAATTTTTTCTTTCTGAAGAATGACTTTTAGCACTTTTTAAAGCAAGTCTCCTGGCAATCAGTTCCTTGTTTCCTCTCATATGAAAATGTCTTTATTTCACATTCATTTTTTTGAAGATATTTTCACCGGCTATGGAATTCTGGATTATGATTACATTGCCTTCTGGCCTCCATGATTTCTGATGAAAAATCTGAAGTTGTTCAAGCCATTGCTCCCTACATGGAAAAGAGTCATTTTCCTCAGCTACCTCAGCTGTTTTGCTTTATCTTTATTTTCGCCAGATTATGATGTTTCTAGGCATGATTATCTGAGTTTAATCATTTAGGTTTGGTAGAACCTCTTAAATCTGTAAATGTTTTTTTCATAAATATGGGATGTTTTAGACCATTATTTCTTCAAATATTTTTCCATATCATTTTTTTCCTTTCCTCAGAGTCCAATGGCACAAGCATTACACTATACATATTGTCCCAAAGGTCCCTATTATATTCATTTATTTTCCATTTTTTCTCACTCTTCTAAAGTTTGGATAATTTCTGTTGATCTATATTCAGTTTTAATGACTCTTCATCCGTCATCTCCCTTCATCTATTAAGACCATTCAGTGATTTTCTTCTTTTAGGTATTATATGTTGTTTCAACTCTAAACCTTTCATTTGGTGCTTTTTATAAATTCTATTTTTTTTTTTTTGAGATGTCCTCTTTCTGTTTATTTCAAGAGCACCCACGCTTCCGTCACTGAGTATGGTTATTATAGCTACTTTAAGGTCTTTATCTGTAAATTTCTGTCCTGTCCGATTTCTGAACTTAATGTACTTGAAATGTATTTGCTGAATTATTGTCTGTAATATTTGTTATTGGTTTTGAGTAAATTATACAATTTAAGGGGATTGCTTTTATCACAATATAATGAAAATTTTAATTAGGAATAGCTTCCTTATTTTATCAAACTATTCTTCAATATCTATTAAAATATCATAAAATGTTATACAAAAGATAATATAAAGTATTATATTGGCAGATATTTGTGATATTGAATTGCTCTTGCATTCCTGAAATAATTTTTGTCTTTCCATGATGTATTATTGCTTTGACACTTTGCTGTATTCGATTTGTTAATTTTTATTTGTAACTTTGAATCTGTATCAACGAATGCTATTTGTCTCTAGTCTCATTTTTTTCAGTGTTTTGTAGGTTTTGATATTGACACTATATTGTTTTATGAAATGAACTGTGGTAACTTTTAAACTTTTCTACGGTCCTTCATCTTTTCATATATGTTAATTTAATGAGATCACTTACCTTCTTATTTCTTTTTTGGCTTTGGGATTACTCCTTTGGTTTATTGTCTTTTTATAAAAAGCAAATACGTAAAAAAAAATAGTTATAAATGTACGTTATCGGCCACACAATGTGTAAAGATGTAATCTGTGACAATAACAAAGACAGAAAGAGATACAAAAGAGCAAAATGTATACTACTGAAACTAAGTTAGTATTAATTAAAACTTGGTTGTTAGAATGTTAAGGTTTTCATTTTAATTCCCAAGTTAAAAAAAAAACTAAACTAATATACAGAAAAAGAAATAAGAAAAAATCAAAAGTTACCCTATAAAAATCAATTAATCACAAATAAAGTGAATAACAGAAAAATTTATGGGGAAATGGTATGTATCATATAAAAACAAATAACAAATAATGGAAATAAATCCTTCTGTAGCTGTAATTATTTTAAATGTAAATGAACAAAACTGTCTAGTTAAAAGACAAAGATTAGCAGAATTGTTAAAAACATATGATGCCAGAATGGATTTAAAAAAAAGAACCTTTCTTTATATGCTGTCAATAAGAGACTCATTTTAGACTCAAAATCACAAATAGGTTAAAGTAAAAGGATGGAAAAGATATTCCATGTAAACAGTAACCAAAAAAAGGCAAGGTGGTGAGGCACCTGGGTGGCTCGGTCAGTTAAGCGTCTGACTTCGGCTCAGGTCATGATCTCACGGTCTGTGAGTTTGAGCCCTGCGACCGGCTCTGTACTGACAGCTCAGAGCCTGGAGCCTGTTTCAGATTCTGTGTCTCCCTCTCTCTCTGCCCCTCCCCTGTTCATGCTCTGTCGCTCTCTGTCTCAAAAATAAATAAACGTTAAAAAAAAAAAAGGCAAGGTGGCTATATTAGTATCCAACAAAATAGAACTTAAGACAAAAATTGTTCTGAGAGACAAAGAAGGACATAATATATTGATAAAAAGTTCAAACCATCCAGAAGATATAATAATTACAAATATATATGCACCTAACAACAGATGCAAAAAAATATAGGAAGCAAAACTGACAAAAATTAAGGGAAATAAAGACAGATCTAAAATAACACTTGGAGACGTGAATATCCCATTTTCAATAATGAATAAATAGAACAACTAGACAGAGGAACAATAAGGAAACAGAGGACTTGAACAATGCTATGAAGCAACTAATCCCAACAGGCATATATAGAACACCCCATCCAACAATAGCAGAAACAGCAATTTTCTCAAGTGCACAAGGAACATTCTCTGGGATAGATCATGTATCAGGTCTCAAAACAAACATTGACATTTTTAAATATTACTGGGGCACCTGGCTGGCTCAGTTCGTTAAGCATCTGACTTCAGCTCAGGTCATGATCTCATGGTTCATGAGTTCAAGTCCCGCACTGGGCTCTCTGTTATCAGCACAGAGCCTGCTTCAGATCCTCTGTCCCCTTCTCTCTCTGCCCCTCCCCTGCTCACTCTCTCTCAAAAATAAATAAACATTTAAAACATTTTTTAATATTACTATTTGAAGTATCTTCTCCAAAATGAAATGAAACTAGAAATCAATAACAGAAGAAAACTGACAAATTCATAAATATGTGGAAATTAAACACCACAGTCACTATTAAATATCCAATGTATCAAAGAAGAAATTACAAATGAAATTGGATTGTAAGGAACTAGAAAAGAATAACAAACTTAACCCAAACTATCAAAAGAAAGAAAATGGTAAATATTAAAATGGAGATAAACAAAATAGAGAAGAGAAAAAAACAAGAACAAGAAATCCAGGACGACATGGCTTCACTGACAAAGTTTACTGAACATTTAAAGAATTAACACCAATTCTTATCAAGCTCCTACAAAATAGAACATTGAGGGAACACTTTGTAACTCATTCTATGAGACCAGCAATATCCAGATATCAAAGCCAGATTATGACATTATAAGAAAAGACAAGCATAGTCCCATATTACTTATAAATATAGATGCAAAACTCCTCAACAAAATACTAGCAAACTAAATATAACATCATAGTATACACCATGCTGAAGTGAGATTTATCACGGGAATGCAAAGATAGTTCAACATATAAAAATCATGCATCACGTATAGAATTAAGGTCAGACAACCACACGATCATCTCAATTGATGCAAAAAAAAAAGCATTTGACAAAATCCATCACTCTTTTATGATAAAAACAGTCAATAAACTAGAAATACAAGGAAACTTCCTTAACATGACAAAGGCATTTATGAAAACCCACAGCTAACATCCTACTTAATAGTGAAAGAATGAAAGATTTTTTTTTTTTTAAGAGCAGAGAAAAGACAAGACGGCTGCTTTTACTGCTTCCATTCAATACTGTACTGGAAATTCTATATAGAGTAATTGAGCAAGAGAGAAAATAAATGCAATGGAAAATTCGAAAAGCATATCTAACATTATCTCTATTCACAGATGACACAGTCTTATAAATGGAAAATCCTAATGAACCCTCACGCACAAAACTAAATACTAACAAAGTTGCAGGATACAAGCTTAACCCACGAAAAGCAGTTACAGTTTCTACATACTAGCAATGAACGTGCGTGAAGGAAATTAAAACCCGATTCTATTTACAACAGCATCAAAAACATCTCAACCAAGAACATTAGCCATGAAAAGGAATAAAGTATTGATCCATGCTACAAAATGGATGAACCTCAAAAACAGTATGTTAGTGAAGGAAGCCCAGGCACCTGTTGTAGGATTCCATTTATATAAAATATCCTGATTAGCCAAATCCATAGAGACAGAAAGCAGATTAGATTGTTACGGGTGGGGGGAGGGGAGAGTGGAGAGTGACTGCTTAGTGAATAATGGTCTCCTTTTGGAGGGATGAAATGTTTTGGAACTAGAAAGAAGCAATGCTTGTATAATACTGTAAACGTACTCAATGCCACGGGAACGTATACTTTAAAATGATTAACTTTAGACTTTATAAATTTTATCACAATAAAAAATAATGTATGGGGGCGCCTGGGTGGCTCAGTCGGTTAAGCGCCCAACTTCAGCTCAGGTCATGATCTCATGGTCCGTGAGTTCGAGCCCCGCGTCAGGCTCTGTGCTGACAGCTCAGAGCCTGGAGCTTGTTTCGGATTTGGTGTCTCTCTCTCTGCCCCTCCCCGACTCATGCTGTCTGTCTCTCTCTCTTTCTCTCTCTCTCTCAAAAATAACTACGCATTAACAACATTTAAAAAGTAATAATGTATGTAGCACTGAAGGCATTGACATAATCACTGTCATCATCATCATTCCTATGGAAAATAATGTTAGCCAAATTCCACTTTACTTTAAAAAGCGTAGCTTATGAGAGGAAAGAAATAGACTAAAATGTAAGACTGTAGACATTTCAATTTGGATAATATGTTCTTGTCTTCTCTCTTTTCTCTTTCAGATTATGTCTGGCCACTACCTAGGTATTTGTGCCCCGTCTGGATTTCTTTGGATGTTTTATTTTCAACAGCGTCCATCATGCACCTCTGTGCTATCTCGCTGGATCGGTATGTAGCAATACGTAATCCTATTGAGCATAGCCGTTTCAATTCGCGGACTAAGGCCATCATGAAGATTGCTATTGTTTGGGCAATTTCTATAGGTAAATAACGTTCTTGGCCATTAGAATTGCAGCGGCTATGCTCAATACTTTCGGATTATGTACTGTGAACAACGAACAGACGTCGACTGGTAACATTTGCGTTTAATCGGGATTCTATTTAAGAATTATTCTTAACCTATTTATCTGATATTTAGGTTAACAATAATGAAAGAAATGTCATGTATGCTAATATGTAAATGTGAACTTTCTATTTATGCCGCTCAAGTATTTTATGCACCCGTATGCCAATGAATTCCGCAACACAGATGCAAAATCTTTTGAGACATTTAAAACGATTTGAAGATGACAGAGATATTTGGTCATCTAAATTTTTAAAATGTAGCATTTAAATCTTGGAAAAGATCAATCTATCACAGAACATTAACCTTAATATTTTTATTCTTTCCTATCTTCTTAAGTGGCAAAATCAATAGTGTCACATGAATCTTCATGAAGGAAACATGTCTAAATTTATGCCATTAATTGACCTAAAATACACTATGTCGCTGTTTTTAAATATCTTCTTAGATTCTGGTTATACAATACGAAAAAAAAATCCATTGTTTTTTTTTTAAGGATTTGGGGGAAGTTGAAGTGAGAGAAATGATCATCTTATGGCTCATGATTGAGATATTCACAAATGCCTTAACAACGTTAATGTTCAAGTCACAAAACTTAACCAATTAGAATGTAAGGGCTTTTGCAATCTTCTTTTTTTACTTTTCCCTTTTGTTTCCCTCCTCTTCCAGTTGGAACTTACATTTAGTGTCTCATTAAATAATTTCTCCTCAAAGTTATGTTTCTATGAAAGATTCTGGTAAAGTTCATAACACGATCAAGACATCCATACGGTCTTCACAGATATCCTCTAAAGATTTTGACTCTGGGTTTATTGATAAAATAAATTTCAGTTTTAAGATCGTTCTATTGCAGGTGAACACACACATGCACACCCTTGGATAAAAAGCAAGAAAACTTCTCCCAGATAAAAAGTGAATCTGTTTACACAATTTGACCTACATATTCAAAGGCTAGCAGATTTTTACTTCCTCCACTCCAAAGAGCTCATCTAAAAAGATGCCGACTCTTCTGGTGCTTACAAAGGAAATGTACAGCTAAATTAACTGACAGGATTAGGGGCATCAGCGTCTACTGACACGTGCATAATCTGCAATAATAGTTGTGTTAAAGAGAACAAAAAATATGGGAAAAATACTCTTAGCATTGAGAAGCTAATAAGATAGTGAGAGATCCAGAAAAAGACAGAAATCCAAGAAGAACAACTATGGCTTTTGAGTCACCATTGCCAGTGATGTATTTCCAAACCTGAAGATGTGTTGAGAAGCGAATTTCACCGTCTCACAAGCAAAGAACATCCAAACCAGGAATACAGAGCAGGCAAGGTCAACCCACCGGAGCTTATTTTTAGGATGCCAAAGGTCTCTACTCTAGAAATAAGGATGGGCCAGGCTTAAATCACCCTTGACATGGGTAACCAATAGAAATCTGAATCCTGAAAAGGGGGTTAAGATGTTTTCATATTTTTTCATGTTTCTAAATTTTTTTGGTATAGCAAAAAAAAAAAAAAACAAAACATTCTACCCTTCACATGATTTCTTTTAATACTTTTCGGTTCCAGTGACTGGAATACAATGATAAACAGACACATGAAGAGAGAAGGCAACATGAATCAGCTACAACATAATAAAAGATGATACAAACGAACTCACAGACACTCAAGGTAATTACCACACATAGATTTTAAAGAACTATTTGTATTATGCATATGAAAATTACACGCTGAAATGAAATAGTTCAGCAAGAAACTACAAACCATAAACAGGAACACTGAAGATTGGAGAAACAACCGGAAAATCTGGAGCCCAGGCATAACACAAAAACCTAACAACTCAAAGGCAGTTTAGACACAACTAAAAAAAAAGAGCATTATTGAAGGTTGATTGGAAGAAATTGTGATAAATGAAGCAAAAAGAATTGGAAGGATACAAAAGAGAGAAGAAAGACTAAGAATAGACATACAGTACAAAGTGAGAAGAGTTTTACAAGGCGAGAAAAGAATTTTGCAAGGCAGAAAAGCAAGATTTGGAGAAATAATGGCTCTTGGAATTGAAGAAAGAAACTGATTCTCACGCTGAAAGAGCTCAACAGGTCTCAAGAAGAATGAATAAAAAGAAACCAACCTTTAGACCCACCATAACACCATTGCAGGAAAAAAAAGAAGAAAAAAATCAATTTTAAAGACAGAAAAATCAGGAGATCAACTTCAATGGAGCCCTGAGAAGATGGATGAATGCTTTGGCAACAGCAACAATGAAAGCTAGGTGTCAAAATGACAACGTCGATGAGCTGACAAAAAGTGAATCAGGAAACAAGGACAATGAAAATGGTAACTGTCGAATCACTGTGTTATACACCTGAAACGAATGTTACATTGTGTGTCAACTATACTCAAAAAAAATTTTTTTTTTTAAATTTTAACGTTTATTTATTTTTGAGACAGAGAGCGACAGAGCACGAACAGGGGAGGGTCAGAGAAAGGGAGACACAGAATCTGAAACAGGCTCCAGGCTCTGAGCCGTCAGCACAGAGCCCGACGCGGGGCTCGAACTCACGGACTGCGAGATCATGACCTGAGCCGAAGTTGGCCGCTCAACCGACTGAGCCACCCAGGCGCCCCTCAAAAAAAATTTTTTTAATGAATCCCTGAAGAAAAGAGCAAATGGTAAATGGGTGGTTAAATATGAGGAACATTAACTGTATGAAACAATAATAATTGTGACTTCTGAGGCTTAGAATATGTATGGAACTAAAATGCACAAAACAATAGCACATAAGTAAGAAAGGTTGAAAGTAAACTGTTTGCATTGTCCAGGAGAAATGAAAAAAAGGATTTTTAATATTAAGCTTTGATGAATAAAGTATAACTTGTACATTCAAGGGTATTCACTAACAGAAAAGGAGTGTTTTCCAAATTTACAGAGGAATATTATAGAGTAAAAAAGCGAATCCAATACAGGGCAATAAAAGATAGAAAAAGTAACACACATCAGGTGGAAAAATATAAAACAAGTACTAAGATCGCAGGATTGAAACCAAATATATCAGTAATTATATTAATTGTAAATGGAACCAAATATTCTAAGATTGTCAGACAGGGTTTGAAAAAAGAATCCACCTATGTGTTTATAAGAGGCATATATAAATCATAAGGAAAGTAAGAAATAGAAAAATGTATTCCACACAAACACTCACCAACAGAAAGACTGTGGAGCTATATTAATAATCTGACAGAATAGACTTTTCACTAAAATAAAATATTTTAAAGAAAGAAGTTTCTTTCATAATGATAAAAGATTTAATTCATCTGAAAGACATAGCATGATGAACTTGTATGTGTATAATAATATGGCCTCGATATTACTAAATCAAAAAGGGACAGAACTATAAGAACAGTAGACAAATCTACAATCATGGTGTGAAATTTTAACAAACCCTTTTCAATAATTGTATGAGAGCAATGAACAAAGCTGAATTCATTGAAAAGTGAAAAATACGTATTCCCATCATTTAAACAAGAAATATTTATCAAACTTGACTGTATACTTTGCTGTCAATCAATTCCAAATATTTTTTTAATTTTTTCAAGGTTTATTTATTTTTTTTTAGAGAGAGAGAGAGAGAGAAAGAGCGAGCTGGGGAGGGGCAGAGAGAGAGGGAGAGAGAAATCCCAAGCAGGCTCCATGCTCTCAGCACAGAGCCCGACGCGGGGCTTGAACGCACAAACCGTGAGATCATGACCTGAGCCGAAACCGAGAGTTGGACACTTAACCAATTAAGTCACCCAGATGCCCCTCAATAACGTTCAAAGTATTGGAACCATAAAGTGTATATTCTTTGGCAGAAATTCAAACGAGATAGAAATGTTTAACAAAAGATAACCAGAAAAATCTCCATATATTTGGAAATTAAGAAATTCTTTTCCAACAAACGTTGACCCAATAGACTTAGAATCCATTGATAATTCTTCCCTAAGTCATTTGTCATTATATGATTATAAAATGATAATTTTCCTTATGATTCCGTCTCACTTTTTGTATTTATTTATTCATACTGGTAAACACTTTTGATTTCTTTTATAGCCAGTATAGCTTAAGTCATTACTAAATTTTTTTGGTCCTCAAATTGGCCTGGACTCTTTTTTGAGAACTCCTTTTAACATGTACCATCAGTTCTTACTTTCTGACATGAATTATGTCAGATTCACCTTTTACTTTCCATGCCCCAGTTCTGAAATCAGTCCTCTCAGACAAGGAACCCTTGGTCTTTTTAGTGGTCAATTGTTTTATAAAACAAGATATGGAACCCAGGTATGGTCATGACTATGAGGACATTATTGCTCTTAGATGTCTATGCCTTTCATCCCCATCCAGTAACACAGGATTCTTCTGGTACTTTCCTAATTACTTATCAGTCTGCATATTTCTCACTGTGGGCTACGTGGTCCCCAAAAGCATCAATTTATTTATTTATTAATTATATTTTTAAAAATTTTTAAGGTTTACTTATTTTTGAGAGAGAGAGCGAGACAGAGCACAAATGGGGAAGGGACAGAGAGAGAGGGAGACATAGAATCCGAAGCAGGCTCCAGGCTCTGAGCTGTCAGCACAGAGCCCAACACAGGGCCCGAACTCACGAACCACAAGATCATGACCTGAGCTGAAGTCAGACGCTTAACCGACTGAGCCACCCAGGCACCCCATATTTATTTATATTTTTTAAATCCTACAATACAACAAATTCATTTCAGAATTTCTAGCCTCATACCAGTACAATAAATAAAACAAAATTAAAAAATTTTGCTACAATTATTTTTTTTCTCTTCAGAATGTTTCCCACCAAGGGTATGTAGTCAAAGCATTGTGTTCAGAATGCTTGGATTCATTTGAATTTTTTTCTTTTGTGTGGTTCTTTTGTTACCAATTGTTTACAGTTCGGGAGTTTTCGGTTTCTGTATACACTCAATATTGATTTACCTTGACTTTGTTTTTCAACAGGTAAAATCTTAATATCAGGTTCCATACCATATGCTTTCACTCATATGTGGAATTTAAGAAGCAAAACAAACAAGCGAAGGAAGAAAATTAAAGAGAGAGAGAGAGTCAAAGCAAGAAATATATGTCTAGTTATAGAGAACAATCTGATGGTTACCAAAGGGTACGTGGGTAGGAAGTATAGGTTGAATAGGGGACAGAAATTAAGGAGTGCACTTGTTGTGTGATGAGCACAGGGTGACATATGGAACTGTTTAATTCCTAGATTGTATACCTGAAACTCATATAACGTTGAATGTTACCTAACTAGAATTAAAATAAAAATTTTAAAAATATATCATGTTCCAAAAGTCAAAACTACACAAATAGTATAGTGACTTAGAGACATGTCACTCTCTCCTCTATCTCTTGGCTAACCCATTCACTCATTTGTCGAGTGTATTTCTGGAGTTTATTTTTTCCAGAAACCAGCCCACATATATTGTTGTCCCTCTTTTCTTATATAAAAGACAAAATGCTACATACATGTTAACGCGTCGATGTCCTTCACTCAGTAGTAGGTCCCGGAACCACTCTATATCAACTCATAGCAAGATGGTAAATGTAAAACCAAATATGAAAATGGCCAACACACTCCATTTAAAAGCCACATTTCTTCTCTTTTTTAATACTGCACTGGTAGATATGTCATAATTTATTTATCCAATGCCCTGTGTAGTATGAGCATTTAAGGTTGTTTCTACTGTTTTGTAATTACCGATAATTCCGCCAAAAATAATCATGTGCATACCACTCACTCCCTCTCACCCTGTATGTGTTTCATGTTTTTGGAAATTTAACTTCAACAAAAATTCCTAGAAGGGGAGTTGATCTATCAAAAGGTAAAAGTATACATAACAATTAGTAAGGGGTTGAACCATTTTTCATCCTTACCAGCCATGTAAGAGACCCCGTTTCCCCAAAGCCTTGCTAACAAACTATATTTTCAAACTTTAAAAATTTTGCCAATCCAATAGGTGAGACATGTTAACTCCTTGTAGTTTTATTTTTAAAAAAAATTTTAATGTTTATTTATTTTTGAGAGAGAGGCAATGTGAGTGGGGAGGGGTTGAGAGAGAGAGGGAGACACAGAATCTGAAAGAGGCTCCGAGCCTTCAGCAGAGAGCCCGACGCTGGGCTCGAATTCATGAACCGTGAGATCATGACCTGAGCTGAAGTCAGATGCTTAACCGACTGAGCCACCCAGGTGCCCCAACTCCTTGTAGTTTTAATTTGTATCTACTCTATGGTGAATGAAATTGAACTTGTTATATGTTTGAGTGCCATTGCTAAATTATTTTTTTGCCAAGTGTATCTTTTGCTCATTTTCCTGCTTTTTTTTTGATCTTTTTATCTCTTAATTTCGATAGCTCTTTAGACATCACAGATAAACATTTTGCATGTTATAAATGAAAATTTTTTTCTGTGTTTACTATTTGCTATAGTGTATGGTGCTTCTGCAATGCAGAATGATTTTTTTCCAGTTCATTTTGCTAGTCAGACTTTATTTCTACATTTCTATGAGTCATTGTTAAAAATTCTTGCCCCTCGCTCAGGTTAGATAGTAAATCACGCTTATTTTCCTCATTTTTAACATTTAGATCTCTTACCCTTTTGGGGTTTATTTTTGTACATGTTGAGATATGCATTCAATTTGATCTTTTTTCCCAATCATCATCCCGTTGTCTCATGCTGTTTATTGAAAAAGCTTATGTAGTCTGTAATTTGCAATTCCATCTTTATAGTATATTAAATTTTCTTCCATATCTGGCCCTATTTCTGAACTTTACATTGGCCCCCAGTAGTGTGTCCATTCGTGTACCAATTCCCCACTGTTTTAATTATGAAAATCTCATAATACATTTTGTCATCTGAAATGGTTCATCTTCACTCATGACTCTTCACCTTTTAGAGCTTGCCTAGACATTCTGGAATGTTTAATTTTCCATGTGAGCTTTAACATTAGCTTTCTTAGTTCCGTTTTAAAATCCTGTTTGTATTTTGAGAGGGGTCTCTTTAACTGCATAAACTAATGGAGGAGGAAATTAAAGGAATTGGAAAAACATACTTTCGCTCATCTATATACGAATTTCAATTATGGCTGTTCTGTCCTGTCCCTTAGACTTTACCGCCAAGCTTATGGTATTGTCAGTTTCATGTCTTCCCTGTCACCATTAATAGTTCATCATGTCAGAGTTACTTTTGTAGCTCTATCACTCTACCGAAGTTCTTCTCTGTAAGTTCATTAGTGACTTGCGAACTAACCCATCAGTTCTCCAACATTCTGGTCTCAAGGTCTCTTTACACACTTAAACATTATGGACGACCCCAATGAGCACTTGGTTTAGATGAGTTTTATATATATATATATATATATCAATATTTACTGTCCTAGAATTTAAATTGAGATCATTGCATTTATTTATTTGTTTAAAAGCCACAAATGGTATGGAAACCAATTTGACAATAAATTTCATAATAAATAAATAAATAAATAAATAAAAGCCACAAATGTATTGTATGCTCACACAAATAACATAGCTCTATGAAAAATAGCTTTAGTTTAAAAAAATGAAGTTAGTGAAGAGTGACATTGTCTTATACTTTTATTTTTTAATTTTTTATTGAAGCTTATTTTTATTTATTTTGAGAGAGATAGAGAGCAAGCAGGGGGAGGGCAGAGAGGAAGGGAGAGAGAGGATCCCAAGCAGGCTCCACACGGTCAGCACAGATCCTGATGTGGGGCTCGAACTCACAAACTGTGAGATCATGACCTAAGCTGAAATCGAGTCAGATGCTTAACTGACTGAGCCACCCAGGCACCCCTATTGTCTTATACATTTAAAAATCTCTTTATCATGGGGCTCTTGGGTGGCTCAGTCTGTTGGGTGTCCGACTTTGGCTTTCTTCTGTGATATCAAGCATAGGTCATTTGGAAAATATTGGCTCCCTGACGCATGCAGATTTCCCAAATGTTAATATAGTATCAAAAAATCATGTGCGTTAATAATCCTTACCAATCCTATCAGCAAAGTCTCTAAATATTGGAAAGATGTCAAACTCCCAGGGTGGATACAAGTTTTCCAAAGTTCCAATATTCACTTGAAAGCTCAAATTTTATCATCAGCAGTAAACACCATCTGTCTTCTTCCTTGACATGAGGAGTTTGACTCCTCCATTTTTGAGAAAATATCTGCCAAATACCCAAGTATCGATAATGCTAGTGTGTCTGGCACTCATTTTTTCCAGTAAAAATGTTATTTCATGAGACAACTGTCTAGTTCATCCTCCAAGTCTATAGACTGAATGAATGCTTTTCCTCAAAGTCACCACCTGGTATCAGCATGCAGCAGAAATGCTCCATGTAGGGGCACCCGGGTGGCTCAGTTGGTTAAGCATCCGACTTCAGTTCAGGTCATGATCTCCTGGTCCGTGAGTTCGAGCCCCGTGTCGGGCTCTGTGCTGACAGCTCGGAGCCTGGAGCCTGCTTCGGATTCTGGTCTCCCCCTCTCTCTGCCCCTCCCCTGCTCACACTTTGTCTATCTCTCTCTCTCAAAAATAAACATTAGGAAAAAAAACAAATGTTCTATGTATACTTCCATTTCATCACATAGAGTATTAAGAGCCAAAATTTACTAAAATTAATATTTTTTTACAGCTTGAGGAAGGACATTCCTAAGTAAAACTGGCCCTTTTTTCCTTGAAAGTGCGTGGTGGTGCACAATACAATGACTACTTGGGCAATTTGGTGTCACTAGCTTGAGTCATGCTAAGGCACCAGCAAGTTTACCCACTATTGTTTTGAACCATCATTAAAAATGTAAACACAGTAGGGACGCCTGGGTGGCTCAATCGGCTAAGCATCCAGCTCTCAGGTTTCAGCTCAGGTCATGACATCATGATTCATGGGTTCGAGCCCCATGTGGGGCTCTGCACTGACAACACAGTGCCTGTTTGGGATTTTCTCTCTCTCAAAAAAAAAAAAAAAAAAAAAAAAAAAAAAAAACTTAAAAAATGTGAACACAATAAAAACTGCAAATAACACGTTAAGATGATTATAAAAATAGTTTTGATTTCACCATACCATTGAAAGACTCTTAGAGATACCCAGGGACCCATGGATCACAATTTAAAGCTGTGTTTTTTGGGGTGCCTGGGTGGCTCAGTTGATTAAGCATCTGACTCCTGATTTGGGCTCAGGTCATGATCTCATGGTTCATGAGTTTGAGCCCCACATCAGACTCTGCACTGACAATGCAGAGCCCGCTTGGAATTCTCTCTCTCTCTCCCTCTCTTACTCTCCTTCTCCATGCCCAGCCCTGACTCATGATCTCTCTTTCCAAAGAAATAAAACTTAAAAAAATCTAAAAAGAACTGTGTTTCCCACTTTAGCTCCCTCTGTGGCATTTGAAACTGTTGAGGATGCTTTCCTCATAATTCTCTCTTCTTCTGCGTGCTATGATATCATTTTTCTTGGGTTCTCTTCACTCTTATCTTTCTGTCTATTCTTATTTATTTTTTTCATTTTCTGCTTTACAAACTACAGTCTTCCCCAAGATTCTATTTTTTCTGGTTGCTTATACAGTTTTCCTGGTTTACTTCATCCACAAGAAAAAACGCTAAAATCTATCTACTGATGAGTCTCAAGTAAACATTTCTAATTCTATCCAGATTATATCCAGCTTTCTAGCTTAAGATGTATATGGATATAGAAATGAATGTCGTACGTATATCTCACATGCCATTTCGCCACGTTGCACTCATCACCGTCCCACATTTCTGTTTTGTCTTCCTCCTACATTGTTGTTTCTCGAGTGAACACCAACGGCATCTCCCATTTACCCAAAAAGGAACCTGAGAATTGTTTTAGAATTCTTCTCTTTCTCCCCATAGCAAATCAACACAACCTGTCCTTAATATTCCTTAATATTTCACCTTAATATTTTCACATTCCAGTCTCTCCGTTTCCTCATTTGCTTTCTTAATTTAAGCCTTCATTGTTAATCATTTACACATCCACACCTCCTTCTCTCCTATCTCTGGGAAAGGAATGGTTCTCACCATACCCACGACACATCTTCACTTCTTTAAGTGAGCCAGGTACACCCGTGACAACAAGAACCAAAATTCTTCTCCAAATCTCCACGTTCAATTTCTCAGAGAATTCCTTCAAACATTGCTTTTTAATCTTTTTCTCTGTGCCTTCTTTCCTTGCTGCCTTGATTTGTTTTAAACCGTCTTGGTTCTTGCATGTTGACGTCTTTGGCCAGGGCCATTTTCCATTGCTACGCAAAATTCTCTACCATATTAGTGGTTTGGTTACTTTGATACCTAGTAAAGTACCACATTCATGATTTTTGTCCATATTCGTGACTACTTAGTAGCCATGGTTCACAAATCAGCCCATGCCCTCAGACTATCTCCTCTATCTCATCTTTCAACAGCTTAGATATCATTTTCACCTTAGGGCAGTGGTATTAACCTATGTCTGTGAATAAAATTCATGGTATCTATAAACTTTAAACCTTTTTAAAAATTTTAAGTGGGACATATACAGGGAAGTACACAAATCTCCAGTATAGAGTTTGATGAATTTTTACAGATCTATACACTACTATAATGAACACACAGGAAAAGATATAGAAAATTCCAAATACCCAGAGGACTGCCTATTGCCCCCTTTTTGTAATCTCCAGTGGGTAACCAATATTCTGACTTCTATAACCACACACTGGCTTTGCCTGTTTGGAACATCATATAAATGGAAACACATAATATGCAATCTATCACGTACTCTTTTGAGTCTGATTTCTTTCAATCCATATTGGGTCTGTGTGATCCATCCATGTTAGTGCATTTATCAGTAGTTGGTTCTTTTTCATTGTCACAGTGTTCCATTGTACAAATGTTTAAAAAATGGATTTACCTTGTTAATGTTGATGAACACTTGGTGTGTTTCTAGTGTTCGGCTATTATAAATAAAGTTGCAAAACACCTGAGTGCCCGTGTTTTTTTGTGGATAAAAACATTCTTTTCTGTTGTTCTTTTACCCAAAAGAGAAATCAAAGATTTTTCCAGACTGGTTGTATCCATTCACAAAACCATCCATAACCTAAGAGACAAGAGAAACGTAATGTAAGAAATGCAAGAAAAAGAATAACTTTTTTTTTGTCAAAAATTAGTATTGTCAGTCTTAACTGGGGGGCCAAAACACATTTCCTATTTAGGCCAGGTAGTAAATATTTTAGAATTTGTGGGCCATATATGATCTCTGTTGCATAAAAATTTAAAAACCTTTTAAAAATGTAAAATAATTCTTGGTCAACATAAATATAAGCTGTAGGCCAGAATGGCCCATGCGTCAAAGTTTGCCAGACTCAGGTCCTAATAATTAAATGTGTTCTGGTAAGTATGTAGTGATAATCTCGTTTTAGTATTTATTTTTATATCTCTAATGACTTATAATGTTGAATATGTTTTCTTATCTTTCTTAATGCATTTGGATATCTTCCTTTACATCCTTTGTGATGTCTCTTTTCTACCCATTTGCCTATTTTCAATATAATTGTCTTTTAAAAATTGACTTCTAGAGGTATTTTACATTCTAGATGAGTCTTTTGCCAAATATATATATTTAGAATATTTTCTCCCAATCTGTCCCTAGCCTTTTACTCTTTTAATGATGTTTGCTTTGTTAGTGTTTACTTTAATGGTCAGAGATTTTTATGTCCAGGCTAAGAAAACTTTCTATCCAAAGTTCAAGAAGATAAACCTCTCTGTTTTTGGTTTTCCTTTGTTTTTTCTTTTTTTTAATTTAAATTTTAATTAGTCAATATACAGTGCCATATTGATTTCAGGAGTAGTAGAATTCACTGATTCATCATTTACATATAATACCCAACGCGATCCATCTTTGTTTTTTAACAGTTTGGTGATATTAGTTTTCACATTAATATTCAATAGCCATCTCAACTTAATTCTTTTTTTTTTTTTATTAATTTCGCTTCAAGTTACTTAACATACAGTGTAGTACTGGTTTCAGGAGTAGAATTTAGTGATTCATCACTTACGTATGATACCCAGTGTCCATCCCAACAAGTGCCCTCTTTAATGTCCATCACTCATTTAGCCCATCCCCTCCCTCCGTCAACTCTGTTTGTTCTCTGTATTTAAGAGTCTCTTATGGTTTGCCTCCCTCTCTGTTTTTATCTTATTTTAGTTTCCCTTCCTTTCTCCATGTTCATCCGTTTTGTTTCTTAAATTCCACATATGAGTGAAATCATATGATATTTGCCTTTCTCCAATTGACTTATTTTGCTTAGCATTAATACACTCTGGTTCCATCCATGTTGTTGTAAATGGCAAGATTTCATTCTCTTTGATCACTGAGTAAGCTTCCATTGTATGTATATATATACTACATCATCTTTATCCACTACTGGACTATCTGTTCTGTTCTATTGGTCCAGTAGTCTGTCCTTGTACCAATATTATAATGTCTTCATTACTGTAGCTTCATAATAAGCCTTGATATCTAGTGGATAAGTCCTTCAACTGTGCTCTTTGTCCTAAGTGTCCAGGCTATTCTAAGGCTTTTTCATTTTCATATAAAATTTAAATTACTTTGTCAATCTTCCAAAGAAAACATACTGTTGGTTAAGTCAGTATTACATTGAATCTATTAACCAGACAAGAATGGAAGTTTTAAAAATATTCTGGCTTCCTATCCCTGTATGTACATATATAGCAATACCTTTGACTTTTCGTGTATTTACTCTGCATCAAGATAGCTACCCAAATTATTTAGCATTTCTAAGAGTTTATTAACAGATTCATTGGAATTTTGTACATATCCAGTAATTTTATGATGACATATTTATTCGTTTCTTCTCTTAATATATTCTTTTATTGTTCTTGCTTCATTGCACTGATAAAACTTAGAAAATAATGTTTTCTAGCAGAAAAGGAGGCCATGGACACCTTTTCCTTTTTCTTTAGTGGAATAGTGGAAAAGTGTTCAATATTTCAACATTAAGAATGATGTTTGTTAGTTGTAGATTTTGCGAAACACCTCTCATCAGGTTAAGGAAATTTCCTTTTATTCTATATTTGCTGAGACTTTCGTCTTAAACAGGTGTGAATTTCATGAACTCCTTTTTCTGTACCTATTGGCTTCATTATACAAATTCTTCCTTTCTCTTGTTAGCATGGTAAATTATATAAACTTTTGAATTGTAGTTGATCTTGCATTTCTAGAATAAATCCTGCTTGGTAATGGGGTCTTTCTTTTTTCTATTATCATTGAATTCTTTTTGATAATACTTTAGTTAGGGTTTTTGCATCTATTCTCATTTCAAATTTAAAATTGTAAAGAAACCAATTTGATGATAAATTATATTTTTAAAAAATAAATAAATAAAATTGTATACAGTGTGAAGTAAGAGATAAGATCATTTTTATGCACATGATTATTAATACTTCCAGTACAATTTATTGAAAAGATCATCTTTATAACATTTCACTTGTATCACCTATGTCAAAAGTCAACTGGCCATATATGTTTTGGTCTATTGCTATTCTGCTCAAGTGATCAATACGTCTATATTTATGTCAGTTTCACAGGGTGTTAGTAATGCAGCTATAGTAAATATTGAAACTATATAGTTTGAGTTCTCTCATTTTGCTCTTTTTCAAAACTGTTCAGGCTATTCTGGGTCCTTTGAATTTCCATATAAACCATAGAACTGCCTGGTAAATTTTTACAAAAATGTCCAAATGGAATTTGGGTTGAGATTGTGTTAAATCTATGAATCAATTTGAGGACAATTGACATGTCATCAATGTTGAGTAATCTGATCCCTGAACATGGCATATTTCATGTCACTTAACATTGTTTTGTGGCTCACATTCTTGCACATATCTTTAATTTTCTTTAAATTCTTATCCCTCTTATTTTCAAAATTTCAGTATCTAATTTTTTGTTCTTATTACACAGAACTACAATTGATTTTACACTACAAAATGACTCGTTTAATATTTCTAGCAGTTTTTTGTATATTTATTTGTTGAATTTTTGCATGAACTGACACTTCCAGTACGATGTTAAATGGAATGAACGATAAAGGCAGACAAACTTGCTTCTTTCTTTTACTGGGGAAAAGATCTTCAGTTATTCACAATTAAGTACAATGGTAGCTATAGTTTTTAGTTTATTTGCTTGCTGTTTGTTTATTTGGGTGGATGAACTTTATCAGGTTGAGGAAGTTCCCATCCATTCCTAGTTTGTTGAGAGTTGTTATCATAAATAGATGCTGAATTTTAAAATTTTCTTTTCTATTTACGAGGTGATCATATGATTTTTCTTCTTTAAGCTCTTGACATGATAAATTATATCATCTGCATTTTGAATGCAAACGAATCTTTTATTCCTAGAATAGCGCTATTTGATCACGATTGCTTAACTGTTTATTGGTGGTTTCTGTTTAAAACTTATGCATCTATGTTCATGAAGGACTTTGGTCTACAATTTTTGTGTTATGTATTTATCAAATTTTAGAATCAAGGGAATGCTGGCCTCCTGAAATGGGTTAGGAAGCACTGTTTCTTCTTTCATTTTTTGGAAGAATTTAGAATTAGAATGGTAGGTAGAATGCTAATACTCACACTGAAATCATTTAGGTCTGGAGTTTTAACTAAAGGGAGACTTTGAATTGGGATATCAATTTCTTTAAAAGATACATAGCTATTTACGTTTTCTATAACTTCTAGTGTGAGCTTGGCAAGTTGGTTGTCATTTAAAGATCTTGTCCATTTCATCCAAGTTGTCAAATATGTTGGCTGTAAGTTTTTCACATATTATTCTCTCTTAAGATGTATGGAATCTCCAGTGCATTCCCCTATTTCATTTCTGATATTTGTAGTTCATATCTTCTCTGCTTTTCCTGATCAAACAGACCGGATTTTTTTTTATCTACTCTAGAAATTTTTTTATGCCATCGATTTATTTCTATATATTTCAGTGATTTGTATTTCATCTTTAGTATTTACATTCTTTTGCTTTACTTTGGGCTTAATTTGCTATTCACTGTCTAGTTTTTTGAGGCCAAAGCACGGGTCATTGATTTAAGACTTTTCTTCTTTTTTGTTTTTAAGGTTTTCTAGTTTTGTTTATTTTTGAGAGCAAAAGAGACACAGCATGAGCAGGGGAGGGGCAAAGAGAGAGCAAGACACAGAATCTGAAACAGGCTCCAGGCTCTGAGCTGTCAGCACAGAGCTCAACGCAGGGCTCCAACTCAGGGACCACGAGATCATGACCTGAGCCTTAGTTGGACACCCAACCGACTAAGCCACACAGGTGCCCCAAGACTTTTCTTTACTAATATAAATATTTAAAGCAGTGAATTTCCCTGTAGGCACCACTTTAGCTTCATTCCATACAATTTGAGATGGCATGTCTTTTCTCTTTTAAACCATGAGTTTCTCAGAAATGTACTCTTTTTTAAAAAATTTTTTTAACGTTTATTCATTTTTGAGAGACAGAGAGAGACAGAGCATGAGCGGGGAAGGGACAGAGAGAGAGGGAGACACAGAATCTGAAGCAGGCTGCAGGCACTGAGCTGTCTCCAAAGAGCCCGTCGCGGGGCTCGAACTCACTAACTGCAAGATCATGACCTGAGCCGGAGTCGGACGCTCAACCGACTGAGCCACCCAGGTGCCCCAGAAATGTACTCTTTAGTTTCCAAATATTTGAGGACTTTCTTTATATACTCCTCTTATCAATTTTAATTTAATGAAATCACCACAAAATGTATTTTATACTATTTAATTCATAAAAATAATTGATCATTATTAAGGTGAAGAATATGGTCTACATTGCTAAATGTCTTAAGTGCCCTTGGGAAAAAAAATGTATTCTGCTATTTGGGGATGGATTATTACTTATGTATTAATAGCATATGTTGGTTGAAAGTGTTCAAGTGTTCTTTATTTTTTTTTCTGTTTGTTCCATGAGTTACTGATTGAGGGATGTTGAATTCTCTGACTATATTGGTAGATTTTTCTATTTCTACTTTCAGCTCTATCAGTTTCACTCAATTCATTTTTACCCTATATCATTTAGGTGCACAGTTAGAATGCGTGTGAACTTTTGACAAATTGAAATAGTATAACATTCACATAAATTCATCAGCTTTCTTTTCTTAGTGTTAGCGTGATAAAACTTTTTCCATGCCTTACTTTCCCGTACTTGAGATATAATGCACATATATTTACACCTCCAAAGTGTAAAATTCAGAAGTTATCATTTTTTCCAGGTTTATTGGCATATAATTTCCTTATACCATTGTGTAAGTTTAATGTGTACAACGTGATGATTTGATATATGTATGTATATTGAAATGATCACCATAAGAAGTTAGTCAACACATCCATCACCTCACAATTACCTTGTGTGTGTGCGCGTGTGTGTGTTGAGAATATTTAAGATCTACTTTCTTAGTAGCTTTCAGGTATACAGTAAATATTGTGAACTATAGTCATCACGGTATACAGTAGATCCCCAGAACTTACTCATTTTACAACGGGAAGTTTGTACCCTTTGACCAGCGTCTCCCCATTTCCTCCACTCCCCGGTCCCTGGCAACCACCAGTGTACTTTTTGTTTCTATGTGTTTGGCTGTTTCAGATACCACATATAAGTGAGATCCTACAGTATTTGTCTTTCTCTGTATGGCTTATTTTACTTAGCATGATGCCCTCAAGATTCATACACGTTATTGCAAATGGCAGGATTTCCGTCCTTTTAGTGGTTGAATAGTACTTGCGCACGTGTGTGTGTGTGTGTGTGTGTGTGTGTTTCCAGAGAGGATCTTAATTCTTTTGAATATATACCCAGAAGTGGGATTGCTGAATCATACGTTGGTTCTATTTTTTTTTCATTGTTAAAAACTCCATGCTGTTTTCTATAAGGGCTTTACCAATTTACATTCCTACCAATGATGAAGTTTTTTTTGGGTGACAGTGGGGAGTGGGATTCATGGGGTCCGGAGCCAAGGACCAAAAAAGAAGTCTTGAAGACGTCTTTGGTGCAAAAAGGTGATTTTATTGAAGCAGGAGGACAGGACCCAAGGGCAGGAAGACTGATTATATACTATGGAGTTGGAGGGAGGTAAAGTCCAGGGGAAGTTTCCAGTGAGATTTTCATATGCTAAAGACGGCTCCCAGGATCCAGGAGGCCTAGCTATTGTCAGGCTAAGGTTGTTTTTCCCTCTAGCAAAGCATTAATTAGCATTAAGACTGTAAGGAGTTCCTGAAGAAATGTTTCACTCTGCCAGCCTCAAGTATTTGTCAATAGGCTGCAGGTTATAAGGAAATTTAGTTTCATCTGCCATTTCCTTCTGCCTTTGTTTCTCACATCACTATGGAGGGGTGATGGAAACTTAGGTCCCGCAGGACTATGATCCCTATCAGTTAACCCTTTGTTTTTCCCCTTTCCCTTTGTTCTTCGGCTGCCAGGAGTGCCACCTGGGGGGTGGGGGGAGTGTTTGCAGCCCGTCAGCCTGCCTTATGCTCCCTCATCACCAACAGTGCACCAAGGATCCCCTTTTCTCCACATCTTCAGCAACACTTGTCTTTTTTATTTTTTATAATAGTCATTCTAACAGGTAGGTACGAGGTGATATCTCATTGCGGTTTTGATGTGCATTTCCCTGATGGTTAGTGATGTCGATCACCTTTTTATGTACTTGTTGGCCATTTATAGGTCTTCTTTGGGAAAATACCTATTCAGGCTTTTTGACCATTTGAAAATTTTTTTAAATAAACTTTTTTATTTTAGGATCATTGTAGATTCACATGCAGTTCTAAGAAATAAGACAGATTCTTCCGTATACTTTTTTTTTTCAAATTTTCCGCATGGTAACATCTTCCTTTACCCAGTTTTTAATTGGGTTACTTGTTTCCTTGCTATTGAACTATATGAATTCCTTACATATTTGAGACATTAAACCCCATAGCAGATACATGGTTTACAAATATTTCCTCCCACTCCTTTGGTTGCCCTTTCACTCTTTGATTGTTTCTTTTGCTGTGAAAGAGCTTTTCAGTTTGACGTTGTCCTACTTGTTATTGCTTTTATCATTTATGCTTTTGGTGTCACATCCAAAAAAATCTTGGCCAAGACTGAAGTCAAGGGGGCTATTTCCTTGTTTGTTAGTTTCTTTTTTCTGTAAGACTCTGGTGCTTTTAGGTCTTACATTTAAGTCTTTAAATGTTAAGTTTACATTTAAGTTTAAATTAAATGTCAAGTTAATTTTTGTGAATGGTGTAAGATTAGGGTACAATTTCACTCTTCCGCATGTGAATATCTAGTTTTCTCAGTACCACTTCTTGAAGAGACTATCCTTTCCCCCATTGAGTATTCTTGACTCCCATGTCAAATATAAGTTGGCCATATAGGCATGGGTTTATTTCTGGGCTTTTGATTATGTTCTATTGGTCTATCTGTCTGTTTTTATGCCAGTGCCATAATAGTTTGAATACAATAGCTTTGTAGTATGGTTTAAAATCAGGAAGCATGATGCCTTCAGCTTTGTTCTTTCTCAAGATTACTTTGGCTATTTGGGGTCTTTTCTGATGCCATAAAGATTTTAGGGTTGTCTTTTCTATTCTTGTGAAAGGTGCCATTCAGATTTTTTTTTTTTAATTTTTTTTTTCAACGTTTTTTATTTATTTTTGGGACAGAGAGAGACAGAGCATGAACGGGGGACAGGCAGAGAGAGAGGGAGACACAGAATCGGAAACAGGCTCCAGGCTCCGAGCCATCAGCCCAGAGCCTGACGCGGGGCTCGAACTCACGGACCGCGAGATCGTGACCTGGCTGAAGTCGGACGCTTAACCGACTGCGCCACCCAGGCGCCCCATGCCATTCAGATTTTGATAAGACTTGCATAGAATCTAAAGATGGTTTGGGGTCGCATGGGCATTTTAACAGTGTTAATTCTTCCTAATCCATGAACATAGATATTTTTCCATTTGCTTCTGCCTTCTTCAATTTCTTTCACCAGAGTCTTACAGATTTCAGTGCATAATCTTTCACCAACTTAGTTAAATTTATTCGTATTTTATCATTTTTGATACTACTGTAAATGAGATTTTTTCTCTTTATTTCTTCTTCAAATAATTTGTAACGTATAAAGATGCAATTGATTTCTGTATGTTGATTTTTGTATTCTGAAACTTCATCAGTTTAATTAGTTCTAATAGTTTTTTGGTGTAATCTTTAGAATTTTAGATATATATTATCATGTCAGCTATAACAGAGTCAGTTTTACTTCTTCCTTTTAGATTTGGATTCCTTTTATTTATTTTTCCTGCCTAAATGCTCTGGCTAGGGCATTCCGTAGTATATTGAGTAAGAGTAGTGAAAGTGTGTCATGTTTCTGTTCTTAGAGGAAAAGCTTTCAGTCTTTCACCATTGAGTATGTTAGTTGTGGGCTTGTTATGTACGGTCTTTATTATGTTAAGACGCATTCCTTCTATGCACAAGTTGTTGAGAGTTTTTATCATGAAAGAATGTTGAATTTTGTGAAAGGCTTTTTCTGCATCTCTTGAGATAATTGTATGATTTTTATCTTTCGTCCTATTAACGTGGTGTAATATACTAATTTGCATATGCCAAACTATTTTTGCATCCTAAGGATAAAGCCCATATGATCAGGTGTATGTTCCTTTTATTGTGCTGTTGAATTTAGTTTGCTAGTATTTTATTGAAGATTTTTGCATCTATATTCATCAAGGCTATTGGCTTATAGTTTTCTTTTTCTATAGTGCCTTTATCTGGCTTTGGTATCAGGGTAATGCTAGCCTCATAACGTAAGTTTGAGAATGTTCCTTCTTTTTCAAGTTTTCAGAAGTATTTGAAAAAGATTGGCCTTAATTCTTTAAACATTTTGTAGAATTCACCAGTGAAACCATCTGGTCCTGGGTTTCCCCTTTTTGGGAAGTTTGGGTTTTCATTTGTTTGTTTGTTCCTTTCTTTCCTGCTTCAATCTCCTTACTCATTATTGGACTGTTCAAAATTTTCTGTTCCTTCATGATTCATCTTGGGAGGTTGTATGTGTCTAAGAATTTATCCATATCTTCTAGATTATCTAATTTGTTGGTACATAGTTGCGTATAGTAGTCTCTTAATGATCCTTTGTATTTCCTCGGTATTAGTTGTAATTTCTCTGCTTTCATTTATAATTTTGTTGAAGGTTTTTAATATATTCACAACGTGTGTAAGCATCACCACTGCCCTGTTCCAGAATATTTTCGTTACCCAAGGATAAGCCACTTACTGATTTGAAGTTACAATTCAATCCTTCTCCCCTTGACCCCAAGCAAACAATAATCTACTTTGTGTCTGTATGATTTTGCATATTCTGAACATTTCATATAAAGAAAACCATACACTATGATCTTTTGTGCATGACTTCTTCCGAATAGCATCATATTGTCAGAGATTACCCATGTTTTAGCACGTAATAGCACTTCCTTTATTTTTACGGCTGAGTAATTTTCCATTGTATGGAATTACCACAATTTATTCATTCTTCTGGTGATGGGCATTTTGACTGCTTCCAGTCCTTTTATTATTATGGATAATCCTCTGAACACTCATATGAAAGTTTTTGTATATACATATATTTTCAATTCTCACAGCTATATCCTAGGAATAGAATTCCTACATTACATGGTAACTCTACGTTTAATTTATTTAGGAACCCTCAAGCTATTTCCCAATGCATCATTTTAAATCCCCACCAACTGCGTAGAAGACTTTCAATTTCTTCGCATCCTCGCCAACATTTGTTATCGTCTATATGTGTAATTATTCTCATCCTAGTGTATGTTAAGTGGTATCTTATTGTGGTTTCAATTTGTATCTTCCTAATGGCTAATGATATTGAATGTACTTTACTATTTATATTGGCCAAATGTATGTTTCCTTTGGCCAAATGTATATTTCGATATTTTACTAAATTGTAATTGGGCTTTATTTTAACTATGCAGTTGCAGAAGTTCTTTATATATCCTAAATAAAAGACACTTTCTTTATGATTTATGCCTTTAGTATCACATTTAAAGAGTTTTTTTCTTGCCTGGAGCCATAAAGATTTACTGCTATATTTTCATCTAAGGCTTTTATAGTTTTAGCCCTTACATTTAGATCTTTTATTCATTTTAAGTTCATTTTTATAAATATTGTGGGGTAAGAGTCTAGTTGCATTCTCTGTGAGTAGATATACAATTGTCCCAGCACCCTTTGCTAAAAAGACTACGTCTTTCCCGTTGAACCACCTAGTCACCTTGTCAAAAAATAATTAGCAAAACATAACGGGTTGTTGTTGGACTCTCAATTCTATTCCATTGATCTACAAAACTCTCCTTATTTTAGTACCACACAGTCTTAATGACTGTAGCTTTGCAGCATGTTTTGAAATGTGGAAATGTGAGTGCTCCAACTCTATTCCTTTTCATTATTATTTTATTTTTTATTAAGTTTTTAAAATTAAAAACATAATTTTTTTTCTTTAGCATTTATTTATTATTGAGAGCCAGAGAGACACAAAGCGTGAGCAGGGGAGGGGCAGAGAGAGAAGGAGACACAGAACCTGAAGCAGGCTCCAGGCTCTGAGCTGTCAGCACAGAGCCTGACATGGGGCTCGAACTCACAAACTGTGAGATCGTGACCTGAGCTGAAGTCAGTCACTTAACCAACTGAGCCACCCAGGAGCCCCAAGTTTTTTTAATTTTAATTCTAGTATAGTTAACATATAGTGTTATATTACTTTTGGTGTACATTACAGTGATTTAATAATTCTATACATCATGAATCACTGCTCATCATAAGTGTGCTCTTAATCTTCTTCATCTATTTCACCCATCTCCCCTCACCCACCTCCTCTCTGATATGCTTTATTTAAAAATTTTTTTAAGGTTTATTTATTTTTGAGACAGAGAGCGAGCAGGGGAGGGGCAGAGAGTGAGAGAGAGAGAGAGAGACACAGAACCCGAAGCAGGCTCCAGGCTCTGAGCTGTCAGCACAGAGCCCAACCCCGGGGCTCGAACTCACGGATGGCGAGATCATGACCTGAGCCAAACTCTGACGCCCAACTGACTGAGCCACCCAGGTGCCCCTGATATGCTTTATTTTCAATGAGTACTCTCAGTTAATGTTATTTTTTTCAATAAGAATATTTTTTTTTACTTGAAGTATACTTCAGAATACATGGTTCTAAAAGATATATGTAGAACATTCCATCCAAAAAAAAAAAATAGACTACACATTTTCATCAAGTGCACACAGAAGAATCCCCTGGTTAAATCGCATAAAAAGAGAACAAATATTTAAGAAATTATTTAACAAATTTTTAACAAATATTTATCAAATTTAAGTAGACTGAAATCATATCAAGTATAGTTTCCAACCACAATTGGTACAAAACTAAAGATCAACAATAAAATAAAGCTGGAAAATCTACAATGTAAATATTAAATATTTAATATGTAAATACCAAACAACATACTCCTACACAAGCAATGGGCCAAATAAGAAATCAAATGGCAAATCAAAACGTATCTCAAAACAAAAGAAAAAGAAAACACAACATTCTAAAACCTATAGGATGAAACAAAAGCAGATGTTAGAGCGAAATTTATGCTAGAAATGCTTGTATTAAAAAAAAATTCAAATAAATAACTTCACATTATGCCACAAGAAATTAGAAAAAGAAGAAACTTAGTTGAAATTTAGTAGAGGAAGGAAATAACAAAGAAAAATCAGAAAAAAAAAAGTAAAATAAAGACCAGAATAAACAATAACATTGAAAGTAATGACCGATTTTTACAAAACAATAAACAAAATTTGCAATGCTTTAACTGCATTAACTAGGAAAACAAAACTCAAAAGCCAAATTGAGAAATAGAAGAGAAGACAATATAACAAATAACCACAGAAATACATAGTGTGAAAATAGATTACTATAAACAATTATATACTAACAAATCAGATAACTTAGGGGGGAAAAACAGATAATCTTAAAAATGCACAAGTCACCATGCTTGAATCATGAGTCTTAAATCCAAGAAATAAGAAACCATCTTAGACCAATAATAAGAATGAAAGTTGAATTAAGAATCAAAAATCTCCCAGCAGAGAAAAGCCCAAAACCACATGGTTTCATTGGTGAATTCTACCAAATATTTACAATAAAAAAAAATAATTAATGACAATCTTTATGAAAATCTTACAAATAATGGAAGAGAGGGAACACATTCAAAATCATTCCATGAGGCCAGTATTACCCTGATACCAAAGCAGGATAAAAACAAGAACAAAAAAGTCTAGTTCAAAGTATTGCTGCTCTGACTTTCTTTTAACATCCATTTGTGTGATAAATGTTTCTCCACCACTCACTTTAAATCTGCAGGTGTCTTTAGGTCTAAAATGAGTCTCTTGTAAGCAGCATATAGATGGGTCCTGGTATTTTTACCCATTCTGACACCGTATGTCTTTTGATTGGAGCATTTAGTCCATTCAGAGTAATTATTGATACATGTTTATTTCCATTTTAGTTCTTGTTTTGTCATTGTTTCTGGATATTTTTTCTGATCCTTTCTCGTCTTTGTCACTTTTGGTGTCTCCTTTCCATTCAAAGAGTCCCCTTTCATATTTCTTGCAGAGCCGGCTTAGTGGTCACAAACTCCTTTAGTTTTTGTTTGTCTGGGAAACTTTTTATCTCTCCTTCTGTTCCAAACGATAGCCTTGCTGGATCGACGATTCTTGGCTGCAGACTTTTCCCATTCAGCACTTTGAATATATCATGCCACTCTCTTCTGGCTTGCCAAGTTTCTTTGATAAATCTCTAGCCAGCCTTATCAGTTTTCCCTTGTAAGTTAAGGACTTCTTGTGTCTTGCTGCTTTTAAGGTTTTCTTTATCACTATATTTTGCAAACATAATTACAATATGTCTTGCTGTTGGCCTGCTTTTGTTGATTTTGACGGGAGTTCTCTGTGCCTCCTCGATCTGGATGTCAGTTTTATTCTTCTTTTTCAATATTGTTTTGGATATTCTAGGTCCCTTGCATCTTTATATGAATTTTATAAGCATTTTGCCAGTTTCTGAAAAATAAGGCATCCAGGATTTTTAGAAGAACTGTGTTGAATCTGTAGATCATTTTGTAGACTATTGTCATCTTAACAAGATTAAGTCTTCTGGTCCATGAACACCAGATACATTTTCATGTATTTAGCATTCTTCATATTCTTTAATTTCTTTAACATTTTTTTTGCAGTTTTCAGTGTCCTGGTCTTGCACTTCTTTTGTTAAATTCATCTTCTCAAAGTCCATGAGGGTTGGAATCAACTTCTCCCAAATTCCTGTTAATGTTGATATTTTGACCTTTTCCCATGAATCACAAATGCTCTTAACGGCATCTAGAAGAGGGACTCCTTTCCAGAAAGTTTTAAATGTACATTGCTCAGATCCCTCAGAGGAATCACTATCTACGGCAGCTCTATTCTTACAACATTTATTTCCTGAATAATAAAGTTGAGATTACTTCCTGATCCATGGGCTGCAGAATGGATATTGCGTTAGCAGGTGTGAAAACAACATTAATCTCATTGTCTATCTCCATCAGAGCACTTGGGTGACCAGATGCATTGCCATTGAAGAGGGATATTTCGAAAGGAATCTTTTCTCTAAGCAGAAGGTCTCAACAATGGGCTTAAAACATGCAGTAAACCATGTCGCAAACAGATGTGCTGTCATCCAGGCTTTGTTGTTCTATTCGTAGACTGGATTTAGCATCACTCTTGAAGGCTCTGGGATTTGCAAACTGTCCATCCACCCTGGCTTCATCTTAAAGTCACCAGCTACATTAGCCCCTAACAAGATAGTCCATCCTTTGAAGTTTTGAAATGAGGCACTGACTTCTCTCATCTAGCCGTGAACGTCCTAGAGGGCATCTTCTTCCAATAGAAGTCTGTTTTCTCTACTTTGAAAATTCGAGATTTAGTGTAGCCAACTTTACAAATTATCTTAGCTAGATCTTCTGGGTAACCTGCTGCAGCTTCTACATCAGCCCTTGCTGTTTTACCTTGTACTTTTATGTGATGGAGATCGCTTCTTTCCTTAAACCTCATGAACCGACCTCAGCTAGCTTCCAATTTTTCTTCTCTAGCTTCCTCATCTGTCTCAAATCTAACAGAACTAAAGAGAGTTTGGGCCTTGCTCTGGATTAGGCTTTGGCCTCGGGGAATGTTGTAACTGGTGTGGCCTTCTCTCCAGACCACTCAAACTTTCTCTGTACCAGTAAGAAGGATGTTTTTCTTTCTTCTCATTTGTGTCGTCCTTCAAGTAGCATTTTCAATTTTCCGCAAGAGCTTTTCCTTTGCATTCACAACTTGGCTCACTGTTGGGCACAGGAGACCTAGCTTTCAGCTTATCTCAGCTTTTGACACGATTTCCTCACTAGCCTTAATTATTGTTAGTTTTTGATTTAAAGTGAGAAGCATGAGAGTCTCCCCTTCACTTGAACACTTAGAGGCTAGTGTAGGGTTATTCATTGGCCTAATTTCCATATTTTTTTTTGTCTCAAGGAATAGGAGGCTTGAGGTGAGGGACAGATATGGGGGGAATGTCCAGTTGGTGGAGAACACAGGACACACAGGACATTTATCAATTAAGAGTTTGCCATTTTATATGGATGCAGTTTGTGGCATCTAAAACAATTACAATAGTAACATCAAATATCACTAATCAAATCAACTACACTCAATTTAAAAAAGAGGTGAAAAAGATTATTCATCACTGACCACCATAACGCATATAATGAAAGTGAAAAAGCTGGAAATATTGTGTGAATTAACAAAATGTGACCCAGAGACATGAACTGGACAGATGCTGTTGGAAAAAATGGTGCCGACAGACTTGCTTGACATGCGGCTGCCACAATTCTTCAATTTGTAAAAACTGCATCATCTGTGAAGCACAATACAATGAAGTATGCTTGGGATGCCTGGGTGGCCCAGCCGGTCGAACATCTGACCCTCGATTTCAGCTCAGGTCGTGATCCCGGGGTCGTGGGATCAAGCCCCCACATCACATCAGACTCTGTGCTGAGTGTGGAGCTTGCTTGGGAGTCTCTCTCTCTTTCTCTCTCTCTCTCTCTCTCTGCCTCTCTCTCTCTAAAATACAAATAAATAAATAAATAAATAAATAAATAAAAATGAAGTGTGCCTGTACACAAAAGTGGAATTGCTGGATCATTTGGTAGTTTTCTTTTTAATTTTTTGAGTAAACTCCATACTGTTTCCCATAGTGGCTGCACCCACCAGCAACACACTAGGCTTCCTTTTTCTACATCCCCTCGCCAACACAGTTGTCTCATGTGGCTTCTTTTTAGTCATTCTGATAGGTGTGGGGTAACATTTCACTGTGGTTTTGATTTGGCATTTCCCTGATGATGAGTGATGTTGAGCATCCTTTCACATGTCTATTGCTCATCTGGATGTCTTCTTTGAAGAAATGTCTCTTTACGTCTCCCGCCCATTTTTTAACTGGGTTACTTGTGGTTTTGGAGTCGAGTTGTATAAATCCTTTATATATTTTGGATACTAACCTTTTATCGGATATGTCATATGGAAATATCTTCTTCCGTTCGGTAGGTTGACTTTTCGTTTTGTTGATTATGTCCTTCGCTGTGCAGAAGCTTTTTATTTTGATGTAGTCTCAATAGTTTATTTTTGCTCTTGTTTCCCTTGCCTCAGGAGACATATCTAGAATACTGTTGCTACGGTCAATGTCCTAGAAATTACTGTCTGTGGTCTCTTCTAGGATTTTTATGGTTTCAGGTCTCACATTTAGGTCCTTAATCCATTTTGAGGTTACTTTTCTGTACGATGTAAGAAAGTGGTCCAGTTTCATTCTTTTGCATGCAGCTTTCCAGTTTTCCCGACACCATTTGTTGAAGAGACTGTCTTTTGCCCATTACATATTCTTGCCTCCTTTGGCATAGATTCATTGACCATATAATCGTGGTTTTATTTTGGGGTTCTTTCTTCTATTCCATTCATCTGTGTCTGTTTTTGTGCCAGTACCATACTGTTTTGATGACTACACCGTGGTAGTACATCATGAAATCTGGAATTGTGATATCTTTAGTTTTGTTCTTCTTTATCAAGATTGCTTTGGCTATTCGGAGTTTGTGTTTCCATAAAAATCTTATGAGTATTTGTTCTAATTATGTAAAAAAAATGCTGTTGGGGCGCCTGGGTGGCTCAGTCGGTTAAGCGGCCGACTTCAGCTCAGATCACGATCTCACGGTCCGTGAGTTCGAGCCCCGCGTCGGGCTCTGGGCTGATGGCTCAGAGCCCGGAGCCTGTTTCCAATTCTGTGTCTCCCTCTCTCTCTGCCCCTCCCCCGTTCATGCTCTGTCTCTCTCTGTCTCAAAAATAAAATAAACGTTAAAAAAACTTAAAAAAAAAATGCTGTTGATATTTTGATAAGGATTGCATTAAATCTGTAGATTTCTTTGGGTAGTATGGATGTTTTAACAATATGGGTTCTCCGAATCCATGAGCATGGAATATCTTTTCATTGGTTTGTGTCATATTCAATTTCATTCATCAATGTTTTATACTTTTCAGAATACAGGTCTTCCAACTCCATGGTTAAGTTTATTCCTTGGTATTTTATTATTTTTAGTACAATTTTAAATAGTATTGTTTTTTTAATTTGTCTTTCTGCTACTTAATTATTAGTGTATAGAAATACAAAGGATTTCTGTATATTGATTTTGTATCCTGCGACCTCACTAAATTCATTTATAAGCTCTGGTATTTTCTTTGTGGGTGTGGAGTCTTTAGGGTTTTCTCTATATAGTATGCTACCTGCAAATAGTGAAAGTTATATTTCTTATAAATTTGGAAGCATCCTATCTCTTTTTCTTGTGTGATTACTGTAGCTAGGATTTCCAGTACTATGTTAAATAAAAATGGTGAAAGTGTACCTCTTTGTCTTGTTCCTGATCTTAGAGGAAGAGTCTTTCCCCATTGAGTATGATGTTATCCATAGATTTTCATATATGGCCTTTATTATGTTGAGGTATATTCCCTCCAAACCTACTTTGTTGAGGGTTTCTTATCATAATTAGATATTGTACTTTGTCAAATGCTTTTCCTGCATCTATTGAAATTATCATATTTTTTTTCTCTTGCTAATGTGATATATCACACTGATTGATTTGCAAATATTGAAACAACTTGCATCCCAGGAATAAATCCCATTTGATTGTGATGAATGATTTTTTAATGTGTTGTTGGACTTGGTTTGTTAATACTTTGTTGAGGATTTTTGCATCTATATTCATCGGTGATACAGACCTCTAGTTTTCTTTTTTTTATAGCATCTTTATCTGGTTTTGGTATCAGGGTAATGCTGGCCTCATAGAATAAATTTGGAAGTTTTACTTTCTCTTCTATTTTTTGGAATAGTTTGAGTATTTACTCTTTTTTAAATGGTTGGTAGAATTCACCTGTGAAATCATCTCGTCCCAGACTTACGTGTGTTGGGAATTTTTTGATTACTGATTCAATTTCCTTGCTAGTAACAGGCTATCAAATTTTCTATTTCTTCCTGATTCAATTTTGGGAGGCTTTATGTTTCTAGGAACTTATCCATTTCTTCTAGTTTGCCCAATTTGTTGGCATATAATTTGTCATAATATTTTCATATAATATTTGGATTTCTGTGGTGTTGGTTGTTTTTTCTCCTTTTTCATTTCAGATTTTGTTTATATGAGTCCTCCCTCTTTTTTTTTTTTTTGTAGAGTGTGACTAAAGTTTTGTCACTTTTGTTGATACATTCAAAGAACCACCTCCTGGTTTCATTGATCAGTTCTATTTTAGTTTCTATTTCATTTATTTCTGCTCCAATCTTTATTATTTCCTTTCTGCTACTGGTTTTGGGTTTTGTTTATTCTCCTTTTTCTAGCCTCTTTAGGTGTAAAGTTAGAGGGGGGTGGTTTGAGATTTTTCTTGCTTCTTAAGGTACACCTGTATTACTATAAATTTCCCACTTAGAACTGCTTTTGCTGCATCCCAAAGATTTTGGACCATTGTGTTTTCATTTTCATTTGTTTCTCTCTCTATTTTTTTATCTCTTCCATTTCTTGGATGACCCATTCATTGTTTAATAACATGTTATTTAAGCCTCATGTATTTGCGCTCTTTCCCGATTTTTTCTTGTGGTCGATTTCTAGTTTCATAGCATTGTAGTCAGAAAAGAAGCACAGTATGACTTCAGTCTTTTAGAGTTTGTTGAGACTTGTTTTGTGGCCTAACATGTGATCTATTCTGAAGAATGTTCCATGTGCACTTGAAAAGAATGTGCATTTGGTGTTGTAGATTAGAATGCTCTAAAAATATCTGTTGGGTTAATTTCGTCCAATGTGTCATCCAAAACGACTATTTCCTTGTTAATTTTCTGTTTGGATGATCTACCTATTCATGTAAGTGGGTGATAAAGTCCTTAATATTATTGTATTACTATCAATTACTTCCTTCTCCTACAATTATTGTATTACCATTGATTACTTCCTATATGTTTATTATTAGCTGCTCTATGTATTTGTATTCTCCTATGTTGGGTGCATAAATATTTACAATTGTCACATCTTCTTGTTGGATTGTTCCCTTTATGAATATGTACTATCCTTTGTCTCTTGTTACAGTATTTGATTTAATGTCTATTTTTTTTCCAATATAAATATTGCTACCCCAGCTTTCTTTTCACTTCTATTTGCATGACAAATGCTTTTCCATCCCTTCATTTTCGACCTGCATGTGTCTTGAGGTCTGCGACATGTCTCTTGTAGGCATCACATAGATGAGTCTTGCTTTTTCATCCATTTCATCACACTTTGACTTTTCACTGGAGCATTTAGTCCTTTCACATTCAAAGTGATTACTGATAGATGCTTACTTATTGCCATTCTGGTAAATGTTTATGGTTGTTTTGTTGCCCCTTTCTTCTCTGGCTCTCTTCTCTCACAAGTTTCTGACTTTCTGTAGTGATATACTTGGATTCTTTCTCCTTATTTTTGGCATGACTACTACTGTTTTTTGATTTGTGGTTACCGGTACCTTATGCATAGAGCAGTCTATATTAGGTTGATGGTCCCTTAAGTTTAAGCCTACTCTCAAGGCAATACATTTATAGTCCTCTACCACCGTGTTTTAGGTGTATGGTATCATACTTTACATCCTTTTATTTTGTGAATCCCTTGACTGATTTTTATAGATCTATTCAATTTTACTGCTTTTGTGCTTTCTACTTTTCTCACTCCTTTCCAGTCAAAAAGTCCCATTTAAAATTTCTTGTAAGGCTGGTTTAGCGGTGATGAATTCCTTTAACTCTTGTTTGTCTGGGAAACTCTTTATATCCCTCCTTCTATTCTGAATGACAGTCTTGCTGTATAGAGTATTCTTGGCTGCAGATTTTTTTTTCTTTCAGCACTTTGAATATATCATGCCACTTCCTCCTGGCATGCAAAGTTTCCTTTGAAAGAACAGCAAATAGCCTTATGGGGTTTCCTTTGTATGTATATAACTTTTCTTTTTCTTGTTGTTTTTAAATTCTCTATTTGTCATAACTTTTTGCCATTGTAATTACTATGTGTCATGGTGTGAACCTCTTTGGGTTGATTTTGTTGGGGGCTTTCTATACCTCCTGGATCTGGATTTCTGTTTCTTTCCCCACATTTGGGAAGTTTTCAGCTATTTTTTTCTTCAAATAAATTTTCTGCCACCTTTTTTCTTTTTTTTTTTCTTGTGGGATCCCTATATTGTAAATGTTATACATTTGATGGTGTTGCTGAGTTTCCTTCGTCTATTTTTATTTTTATTTTTTTTCTCTCTCTTCAGCTTGACTGTTTTCCATTACTCTGTCCCCCAGTCACTGATCCATTCTTTTGCTTCCTCTAGTCTACTCTTCGTTCCCTGTAGCTCTTTTGTTCTTGGATAAGTCTCCCAAAGACCCTTGCTCCTGCAGCACATGCTCTGAGACTAGCAAACAAATCTCCTTCCTGTATACCCCAGGCCTTTTTCCAACTGCTGCTTCTATGATATATCTTTTTTTTTTTAATGTTTATTTATTTCTGAGACAGAAAGAGACAGAGCATAAGTGGGGGAGGGGCAGAGAGAAAGGGAGACACAGAATCAGAAGCAGGCTCCAGGCCCTGAGCTGTCAGCACAGAGCCCAACATGGGGCTCGAACTCACAAGCTGTGAGATCATGACCTGAGCTGAAGTCGGTCGCTCAACCGACTGAGCCACCCAGGCGCCCTTATGCTATATCTTATATATAGCTGTTTGTTATCCTGTCTCTTTAAGGGTGGGCACTCAGTTTCCTATTGCCTTCCAGGTCTCCCAGAGCTGAGCCCATTGATTTTTAAAGTTCCAGGTGTTAAGACCCACCTATTGTAAGAACTCATGAAGCTAAACCTTTCTGGTCTTCAGCCAAATGTTATGGGCATTTGTCCCCTGTGCCTGAGGTTCCTGGTGAGGGGTATGCTCTTCACCCCTTTTCATGCCCATCCTTCCCTTTTGTGGATACTTCTGTAGATCTGCTTGGCTTCTGACTGCATCTACACCCTTCCTACCCCCTTTGATGTGGCCTCTTCTCTACATTTAGCCATAGACAGTCTGTTCTGCCAGTATTTGGGTTGTTTTTTGGATTATTTACACGGATGTGGGTGTTATCTAGGTGTATCCGTGGGATGAGGTGAGTCTAGGATCCACCTATTCTACCATATTCCCCAGAAGTCTTCCTTCTGCCCATTTTTTAATTGGATTGTTTCTTTTTATGTTATTGAGTTGTATGAGTTCTTTATATACTTTGGATATTAACCCTTTATCTGATATATGGTTTGTAAATATTTTCTCCCTTTCCACAGGTTGGCTTTACATTTTTATTGTTCCTTTTGTTGTTCAGAAGCTCTTTTTATTTTGATGTGGTCCAATTTGTTGATTTTTGTTTTTGTTGCTTGTGCTTTTGGTGTCATATCCAAAAAGTGGCCAGTCAAATGTCAAGGAGTTTATTCCCTATTTTTTCTTCTATAAGTTTTTTTTTTTTATGGTATTAGATCTTAAGTCCATTTTTAAGTTAAGTTTGTGACATCAGTAAGATAGGCATGAGGTTTCATTTTTCTGCATGTGACTATCCAGCTTTCCCAGCACCATCTGTTGAAGAAACTATACTTTCCCCACTGAGTGTTCTTGGTTTCATGTCAAAGATTAGTTGGTTAGTTGTGGGAGTTAAATCTGGGATTAACTGTTCTTTCTATTTGTCTATGTGTCTATTTTTAAGCCAGTATCCTACTGTTTTAATTACTATAGTTTTGTAGTATAGTTTAAAGTGTGATATCCCCAGCTCTGTTCTTCCTTCTCATGATTTCTTTGGCTCTTTAAGGTCTTTTGTGGCCCCATATAAATTTTAGGGTTGTTTTCTATCATTGTGAAAAATGTCATTGGAGTTTTGACAGGGAATGCATTGAATCTATAGATGGCTTTGGGTAGCATGGGCATTTTAACAATAGTAATTCGTCCAGCTCATGAAAACAAGATATCTTTCCATTTGCTTGTGTCTTCTTAAATTTCCTTCATCAAAGGTCTTGTAGTTTATGTTGTACAGATCATTCACTTACTTGTTTAAGTATATTCTTAAGTATTTCATTGTTTGTGAAGCTATCATGAATTGGATAGTAATATTTTATTCCTTTTTCAGATGTTTTAGTGGTTTGCATATAGAAATGCAACTGATTTCCGTATGTCGATTTTGTGTCCTGAAACTTTATTCTATTGATTAGTTCCAACAGTTTTTCGGTGGAATATTTATGACATTTTATATAGAAGATCGTATCTCATATTCTTTGCACATAATGACAACTTTACTTCTTCCTTTCTGGAATAAATAACTTATTTTTTTGTATTGTCTAATTGCTCTTGCTAGGTCTTCCACTACTACGGTGAATACGAGTGGTGAGAGCAGGCAACATTGTCTCATTCCTATGCTTCCATGTGCATTGACTTTCATTGTATTTCTTAGAAGGAAGAGCTTTCAATTTTTCACCAGTGCGTATAATGCCAGTTGTGGAGTTGTCATATATGGCCTTTATTATGTTGAAGTATGTTTCTTTTTTACCCAATTTGTTGAGGGTTTGCATTATGAAAACAGGTTGTATTTTGTCAAATGCTATTTTTGCATCTATTGAGATGATCATATGATTTTTTTATCTTTCATTTTATTAATATGACATATCACATTTATTGAGTTGCATATGTTGAGTCATCTTTGCATCCCAGGAATATGTCCCACTTGATCATGGCATATAATCCTATTGATGTGTTTTTCATTCATCTTGCTAATGTTTTAGTGAGAATTTTTATGTCTATATTTATCAGAAATATTGGTCTATAATTTTCTTTTCTTGTGGTCTCATTAACTGGCTTCGGTATCAGGGTAATGCTGTCCTTGTAACATGCATTTGAAGTGTTCCTTCCTCTGATTTTTTGGAGGAGAGTGAAAATGATTGGCATTAGTTTTTCTTTAAATGTTTGGTAGAATTCACTGTGATTCCATCTGGTTCTGCATTTTTCTGTGTTGGCAGGTTTTTGGTTTTTTTTTTTTTTTTTTTTTTTTTATTAATGATCCAATCTCTTTGCTTGTTAGTTCTGTTCAGATTTTCCATACCTTACTGATTGTGTCTTGGCATGTTGTATGTGTCTAAGAATTTATCAATTTTTTCTGGATTAGCCAATTTGGTGGCATATAACTGTCACAGTAGTCTCTTATGATCCTATGCATTTCTATGGTATCAGTTATAATGTCTCCTCTTTCATTTCTGATTTTATTTACTTGAGTCTTCTTTCTTTTTTTTTCTTTGTCTAGGTAGCAGTTTGTCAATTTTGTTTATCTTTCAAAAAAACAGCTCTAAGTTTGGTTGATCTTTTCTATCGCTTTTCTGGTCTCTGTTTTACTTATTTGCAGCGTGATCTTTGTTATTTCCTTTCCTCTACTGACTTTGGGTTTAGTTTATTCTTTTTCTAGTTTCTTGAGTTGTAAATTTAGGTTGTTTATTTGAGATCGTTCCATTTTCTTAAAATATGCATTTGTCACTATAAAATTCCTTCTCAACTCCTGTTGCAGCATCTCATAGTTTTTGGTTTATTTTTTCCATTTTCATTTAAGATTTTTTCCATTTTCCTTTTGATTTGTTCTTTGACTTATCTGCTGTTCTGGAGTGTGTTGTTCAATTTCCACATATTTGTAGATTTTCCAACTTTCCTTTTCTTTGTTGATTTCTCATTTCATATTATTGTGGTCAGAAAGAATGCTTGGCATGACTTCAGTCTTCTTAAATTTGCTGAGACTTATTTTGTGACCTATTATACATCCTGGAGAATGTTCCATGTGTGATTGAAAAGAATATGTATTCTGCTGCTGTTGGATGGAAAGTTCTATAAATATCTGTTAAGTTCATTTGGTCTAAGGTATAGTTGGAGTCCATCATTTCCGTGTTGATTTTCTGTCTGGATGATCTATCCATTGTAGGGTATCAATGTCCCTTACCATTATTGTAGTCTTGTCTATTTCTCCCTTCATATATGTTAGTATTTGCTTAATATATTTAGGTGACCCAATGTCGGGTGCATACACATTTACAATGTTTATATCTTCTTGATGAATTAAACCCTCTATCATTACAAAATGACCTTCTTTGTCTCTTGTTACCATCTTTGGCTTAAAGTCTTTTTTTTTTTTTCTGATATTAGTAGAGCTATCCTGGCTTTCTTTTGGTTTCCACTCGCATGGAATATCTTTTTACCATCCCTTCACTTTGAACCTTTGAGTGTTCTTAAAGCTGAAGTGAGACTTTGTAGACAACACATAGTTGAGTCTTGTTTTTTCTTTTCCATTCAGCCACTCTGTGCCTTATAATTAGTGAACTCAAATTCATTTATATTCAGAGTAATTGTTGATATATGAGGACTTACTAATGCCATCTTATTAACTGTGTTCTGGTAGTTTTCTATTTCTATTGTTTCTTTTCCTCTCTATTTCTACTTGTCTTTGTAAGTTGGTAATTCACCATGGTGGTAGGGTCTGTTTCCCCTTTCTTTATGTTTTGTGCATTGTCTCTAGATTTTTGCTTTGTGGTTACCATGAGGCTTACATAATACATCTCGTAAGTAAAGCAGTACATTAAAAAAAAATTTTTAACGTTTATTTATTTTTGAGACTGAGAGAGACAGAGCATGAACCGGGGAGGGGCAGAGAGAGAGGGAGACACAGAATCTGAAACAGGCTCCAGGCTCTGAGCAGTCAGCACAGAGCCCGACGCGGGGCTCGAACTCACGGACCGTGAGATCATGACCTGAGCCGAAGTCAGACACTTAACCGACCGAGCCATCCAGGCGCCCCTAAAACAGTACATTTTAAACTGATAGCATCATCATTTTGATCTACAAAAGCTTCATCCTTTTATTTCCCCCTTCTTATAATTTGATGACATTATTTACCTTTTCTCACATTGTGTATTTGTTAACACATTACAGCAGCTATAATTATTTTTATTTTTTACACTTTTATTTATTTTTTATTTTCTAGTTATTTTAAGTTTTTTTTTTTTTTTTTTTAATTCCAGTGTGGCTAACCTACAGTGTTACATTAGTTTCAGGTGACGATATCGTGAGTAGGAGCTGTAGTTTGTCAAGTGCTTTTTCTGCATCTATTGAGATGGTCACATGGCTTTTATTCTTTCTCTTGTTAATGTGATATATCACACTGATCGGCATGCAAATATTACCACCTTGCACCACTTGATCATGGTGAATGATTTTTTTAACATACTTTTGGATTTGCTTTGCTAATATTTTGCTGTTGATTTTTGCATCTATGTTCATCAATAATATTGACCAATAGTTTTCTTTTTCAGTAGTCTTTATCTGGTTTGGTATCAGGGCAATGCTGGCCTCATAGAATGAATTTGGAAGCTTTCCTTCCTTTTCGGTTTTTTTTTTTTTTGGAATAGTTTGAGAAGATAGGTATTAACTCTTCTTTCAATGTTGGATACACCTCTCTTGCTCTGCCCCTCCCCCACTCGTGCTCTGTCTCTCTCTCCCTCTCAAGAATAAATAAAAACATTAAAAATTTTAAGAAAAAACTAAAAAATAAATGTTTGATACAATTTACCTGTGAAGCCATCTGTTGCTGGTCTTTTGTTTGTTGGGAGTTTTTTGATTACTGATTAAATTTCCTTGCCAGCAACTGGTCTGTTCAAATTTTCTATTTCTTTCTAAGTTTTGGTAGTTTATATGTTTCTAGGAATTTATCCATTTCTTCTAAGTTGTCCAATTTGTTGGCATACAATTGCTATAATATTCTCTTATAATGCTTTTTATTTCTGTAATGTTGGTTGTTATTTCTTCTTCCATTTCTGACTTCATTTATTTGAGTCCTCTGTCTTTTTTTATGAGTCTGGCTAAAGGCTTATCAGTCTTGTTGATCTTTTCAAATAACTAAATCCTGGTTTCACTGATGTGTTCCATTATGTTTGAGTTTCTATTTCACTTATTTCTGCTTTAATTTCTTTTATTTCCTTCCTTCTACTGGTTTGGGGTTTTGTTTGTTCTTCTTTTTCTACCTCCTATGCGTATAAGGTTAGGTTGTTTACTTGGGGGTTTTCTTGCTTCTTGAGATAGACCTGTGTGCTATAATCTTCCTTCTTAGAACATCAGCTATTATTTTTCAAGGCTACCACTGATCTGGAGATCAGGCAGTGAAAATAAGATCAGTTTTTACTGATGTTGTAATGTATTTATTAAATGAGTGCTTCCTATGTTGCTGCAAGCCTTTAGTTAATTTTAATTGTTACAGATTTTCTGCAGAGTTTATGAATGCACAATTATTGGGAGTTCTTACTCTGTTATTTTGTGCATATTTCTTTTGTTTTAAATAAAGTAATTAGTGTGCCAGTAGTGTGCCACTACTGGCTCCTAAAATCTGAGATCTGGTCTTTTAGATCCAACATCCGTGACCAATACACCTACTTCTATTTACTTCTCTTTTTCCTGTTCGTGGTTCCTATCTTGTCTGTTTCTTTGGATAGCTAATAACTTTTAATTTAAAACTGGACACTGTTATACATTGTGTTACTCTGGAGTTTGTTTTCTCTTGTGAAGATCAGTGTTTTTTGTCTTTTAGTAAGCAGTTACCTTCCTGGACTTAAACTACAAAACCTGTGTCCCCCACATTGTGCAGCATCTCGTGTCTCTGCTGTTTTCTTGGCTTCCAGCAACTTCTTTTTAGTGTGTTTCTCCAATATTTCTTCTGTTCCTGTGTAGTTTAAAAATCAGTCAGGAATTAGGGCAGAGTTTATATGCAGATTGAGATATTTTTGAGAAATTCCGCATCTATGTATATACTGAATGTCCTATCTGGTAAAGTCCTAATCAGATTTTCATATCGGGGTTATGCTGGCCCCCAAAACTCAGTCAGGGGCATTCCTTCCTTTTCCATTTTCTGAAACCATTCATGTAAATTTCATGATGTTTCCCTCTTAATTGTTTGACAGAATTCACTGATGAAGCCATTTGGATCTCAATATAGTTGTGGAAAAGTTTTAAAATATTAATTTAATTACTTTGGTAGATAAAGAGCAATTTCAATTTTTTTATTTCTTACCATTTTGATTCACTTTCGTTCATAGCCAGTTAAATAAGGCAAATTTAAATAAATAAAGGTAAAAAGAATGAAAAATAGTGAACACTTTTACTTGAAGATAACGATTTATGTGGAAACGCTCAAAGAATCTATAAAAGAAAACTTTACTACTATCAATAAGTAACTTTAGCAAGGAAGCAGGATATCAGATCAATATAACATACAAAAATAAATTATATTTCCATATGCTAAAAACAAACAATTGAAACATTTAATAGTTTACATCTATAATATTGTCAAAAATATGGTACCCTTAAAAGATGTGAAAACTCTCTGTACTACAACCTTCAAAATATTGCATAGATAAATTAAAGTTGGCTAATTAAATGGAGAAATATTGCATGTTCTTGAAACTTAAAATATAACCCAGATTAATCTATGGACTCATAGCAACCCCCAAAATAACCACATCTATTATTTACACAAACAGCAAGCTGATTCCAAAATTTAAATAGAAATGCAAACCACTTAGGCTAATCAAAATAACTTCAAAAAAGACAAGTAAAGTAGGAGCACTTACACTATCTGATTTGAAGGCTTACTATGAAGCTAAAGTAATCAAGAGAGTGGTTACTGGCAAAAAAAATAGGAAATGAATCAATGCAATTACAAAATAATTTATACATATACTCACACATATACTATCAAATGATTTTCAAAAAATGTGTCAAGATAATTAAATAGGGAAAATAGTTTTTCAAACAAATGTCCTGAGAGTCATGTGCATATTGATATGAAAAGATACTAACCTTGATATCTACCTCACATGATATACAAAATTACTTTAAATTGGATTATAGACCTAAATGTAAAATCTAAGGTTAAAATTATTATAGATAAATTGTAGGAAAATATCTTCATAACCTTGGCATCGGCCTATATTTAATTTAATGTAATTTAATTTTTAATTTATTTTATTTTTATTTTTAAATGATGTTTATTTTTCAGAGAGAGAGAGTCAGAGCATGAGCAGAGGAAGGGCACAGAGAGAGGGAGACCCAGAATCCGAAGCAGGCTCCAGGCTCTGAGCTGCCAGCACAGAGCCCGATGCGGGGCTCGAACTCACGAGCCGTGAGATCATGACCTGAGTCGAAGTCAGTTGCTTCACCGACTGAGCCACTCAGGCAACCTAAGCCAATATTTTAAAAATAGAAAACAAATTACATTAACAATGAAATTTAAAAGTTGACAAGGTGAAGTTGCTCATAAATAAAAACTGCTCTTTGAATGACACTGTTAAGGAAATAAAAGAAATAAGCCACAGTCTCAGAGCAAATATTGACAAGACATTTCCGACAAAAAAAACACAAAAAACAAAAAACAAAAACTTGTACCATAAATATATAAAGAGCTCTTGCCATTAACTAGTGCTAAGACAAACAACTCAATTAAAAATAGGTAAAATCGTGGACATTTTATAGAAAAATGTATCCAGGGGCACCTGAGTGGCACATTCAGTTAACCGTTTGAACTCTTGATTTTGGCTCAGGTCATGATCTCACAGTTCATGAGATCGAGCCACACACGGGGCTCCATGCTAACAATGTGGAGCCTGCTTGCGATTCTCTCTCTCTCTCTCTCTCTCTCTCTCTCTCTCTCTGCCCTGCTTGCACTCTCTCTCTCTCCCATTCTCTCTCTCTCAAAAATAAATAAACTTACAAAAGAATAAGAATGTATCCAAGTGGCAATAAGTCCATGAAACAATACTCAGTACCATAAGGACTATGCAACTTTAAAACCACAATGAGAAATAGCTTCTCACCTACTAGAATGACTAAAATTGAAAATACTAACAGAATTAGTAGCAACTGAGACTTCATAATTTGCTGATGGGAGTGTAAAATGGTATTTTGGCAATTTCTTTTAAAAGTGAAGCGTACATCTGCCTTATCATTCCGTTGTTTATATTTATACGTGATATGAAAATATATGCCCGTGCACACACAAAAAATTTATGCTCAAATATTCAGAGCTACTTCATTCATAATAGTCCAATACTGGAAATAACCCAAATGTCCATCAACATGTGAAAGTATAAGCAAAAATCCTTGCAAAGGAATGATATTTACAACAAGAACTAATGATACAACCAAAAATAAGGGTGACTTGATAGCCACTAGAATGACCAAAAAGCAGCCAAATATGTAAGCATAGATCTTATATAATTCCTTTTCTGAGAAGTTCTGGAACAGTAAAACTCATCTATATTGATAGATACCAAAGAGTCATTTTCTGAGCTCAAAGACATTGACTAGAAAGGGACATGAGAGGGGTGCCTGGGTGGCTCAGTCAGTTAAGCGGCCGACTTCAGCTCAGGTCATGATCTCATGGTCCGTGAGTTTGAGCCCCGCGTCGGGCTCTGTGCTGACAGCTCGGAGCCTGGAGCCTGTTTCAGATTCTGTGTCTCCCTCTCTCTGACCCTCCCCCGTTCATGCTCTGTCTCTCTCTGTCTCAGAAATAAATAAACGTTAAAAAAATTTTTTTTAAAAAGAAAGGGACATGAGAAAACTATCTGCAATGTTGAAAATGTTCTATTTTTTTAATTGGGTGATAATTACACTGATGCAAACATTTGTAAGACCTCATGTAAATGTATAATTGAAGTCTATTTTTGTGCACCAGTAAATTATACTCAATACATAAATTTATGTTAAAAATCAACAAAGCATCAGGACACCTGGAAGGCTCAGTCAGTTGAGCGTTCAACTTTTGATTTTGGCTCAGGTCATGATCCCAGGGCGGTGGGATCAAGCCCCGAGTTGGGCTCCATGCTAAGCATGGAGCCTGCTTGAGATATTCTCTCTCTCTCTCTCTCTCTCTCTCTCTGCCCCTCTCTCCCCCCACTCTCTCCATCTAAAATTAAAAAAAAATCAACAGAGCATCAACAGCCTATGGGGCTCTGGAAATACATTCTCTTATTGTCTTATTATTTTAAGTAATAACTCAAAGAAAAATGATCACAATATGTGGTGGGGTTATACCATATTTAGAAATAAACCATATGGAAACAATTACACATATATTGGTGAGTATAGACTTGTACTATTGATTCTTACGTTGTACATAAAACAGTAGATCATAAAGCCGATCATAACTTATCATAGTATCTATTTTTTAATGTCTGTAAGTTATGTAGTGATACCCTCTCTTTCATTCTTGATATTGGAAATTGGTGTTCTCTCCTTTCTATCTGCTTTTTCTTGGTGCATCTTGTTAGAGATTTATCAATTTTATGAAACTTTGCAAAGAATCAACTTTTACTTTGCCAGTTTTCTCTACTTTTTGTGTTTTCTTTCATTGATTTTTGCTCTTGTCTTTATGATTTCTTTCCTTCTATGTAGGATGTACTTTCTTCTTTTTTAAAATTTCTTATTGTGGAAACTGAGATCACTGATTTTAACCCTTTATTTTTTTCTAATATAGACACTGTAGCTAAAATTCCCTCTGACATTGCTTTTGCAATATCCACAGATTTTATATGCTGTGTTTGCAACATATTCATCCAAATGTTTTACCATATTTCCTTGTGATTTCTTTCTTGGCCTCTGAACAATTTAGGCATTTATAGTGTGATTTCCAATTAGCTGAGGTGTTTTCTCAATATCTTATTGTTACTGATTTCTAATTTAATTCTGATGTTGTCGGAAAACATATTATAGGATATTTCAGTCTTTGGAAATTATTGAGATTTAGTTTATGCTCTAGTACATCTGAATTTCCACCTGGTATCATTTCCATCAGCCTAAAGACATTTCTTTAGCATTTCTTTTAGTGAAGATCTACTGTTAAATTCTCTCAGCTTTAGTTTATCTGAAGACGTCTTAATTTTACCCTCATAAAATTCTGGGTTGACACGTGTGGATTTATTTTGCTTTTACTTTGTTCTATTTAAGGACAGTTTTATTATCGTCTGTCCTCTATCATATCTGATGTGAAGTCCTTGGACATTTCCGTATTAATCCTCTTTATGAAATGTGTCATTTTTCTCTTGCCTTTAATTATTTATATTGTTTATAATGAGTTTGTTTATAATATTGTTATGATTTGTTTCCTTTGAATTTATTCTCTTAAGAGCTTGTTGAGTTGCACAGATCTATAGATTAAGACTTGTCACCAAATTAGGAAAATTTTTACCATTATCTTTTCAAATATTTTCCTGCCCCATTATTTCCCCTCTTCTTCTGAGACTCTAATTACATGTGTTAAGATGCTTTATATTGTTTCATAGATCCCTGAAACTCTTAATTTTTTAAAAATCTTTTTTCTTTGTTCTTCCAATTAATATTTTTTCAACTTTTTAAATTCCAGTTAGTTAACGTATACCGTAATATCAATTTCAGATGTAGGATTTAGTAATTCATCACTTACATACAACACCCAGTGCTCATCACAAGTGCCCTCTTAAATACCCATCATCTATTTAACCCTTCCCCCGCCCACCTCCCTCAGTTTGTTCTCTATAGTTAAGTCTGTTTCCTGGTTTGCCTCTCTTTTCTTCCCCCTATGTTCTCTGTTTTGTTTCTTGAATTCCACATATGAATGAAATCATATGGTGTTTGTGTTTCTCTGACTGACTTATTTCACTTAGCATACTCCTCCTCTCTGGCTCCATACACATCATTGAAAAAGACAAGATTTTATTTATTTTTTATGGCTGAGTAATATTCCATTCCATATATATATATATATATATATATATATATATATATATAAAACTTCTTTATCCACTCATCAGTCAATGGACATTTGTGCTCTTTCCATAACTTGGCTTTTGTCGATAATGTTGCTATAAGCATCAGGTGCATGTATCTCTTTGAATCATTATTTTTGTATCCTTTGGGTAAATACCTAGTAGTGCAATTGTTGGATAGTAGGGTCGTTCTGTTTTTAACTTTTGAGGAACCTCCATACTGTTTTCCAGAGTGAACGCACCAATTTGCATGCTCACCAACAATGTAAGAGGGTTCCCCTTTCTCTCAATCTTGACCAACATCTGTTGTTTTCTGTGTTGTTAATTTTAGCCATTCTGACTGGTGAGACGTGGTATCTCAACTGTGGTTTTGATTTGTATTTCCCTGAAGATGAGTGATGTGTAGCATCTTTTCGTGTATCTGCTAGCCATCTCTATGTCTTCCTTGGAAAACTGTATATTCAAGTCTTCCGCCCATTTTTGAACCGGATTATTTGATTTTTGGGTGTTGAGTTTTATGAATTTTTATATATTTTGGATACTAACCTTTTATCACATATGTCATATGCAAATATCTTATCCCATTCCATAGGTTGCCTTTTAGTTTTGTTGATAAGCTTCTTATTTTGATGAAGTCCGAATAGTTTATTTTTGCTTTAGTTCCCCTTGCCTCAGGAGACATATCTAGTAAGAAGTTGCTACAGCTGGGGTGCCTGGGTGGCTCAGTCAGTTAAGCATCCAATTCTTGATTTTGGCTCAGGTCATGATCTCACAGTGGGAGCCAGCCTGCTGACAACCGGGTGGGGGGCGGTGTGCACTCACTCTCTCATGTTTTTAGGAATTTATGCAAATTGTCCAATTTGTTGGCATATAATTTTTTAAAATACTCTCATAATTGTCTGTATTTCTGTGATGTTGGTTGTGATCTCTCTTTATTTTGTGGTTTTATTTATTTGAGTCCTTTCTTTTTTCTTTTTGATAAGTGTATCAAGCGGTTTATCAATTGTATTAATTTTTTTTAAAAATCTCATTCCTGGTTTCATGGATCCGTTCTACTGTATCTTTTAGTTTCTGTATCATGTATTTCTGCTCTAATCTTTATTATTTCCCTTCTGCTGGCTTTAGCCTTCATTTGTTGTTCTTTTTCTACCTCCTTTAGGTATAAAGTTAGGTTGTTCATTTGAGATTTTTCTTACTTCTTGAGGTAGGCCTGTACTACTATATACTTTCCTCTTGTGACCACTTTTGCCTCATCTCAAAGGTGTTTGGACTGTCACATTTTTATTTTCATTTGTTTCCATGTACGTTTTTATTTCTTCCTTGATTTCCTGGTTAACCTATTCATTCTTTAATAGTATGTTGTTTAACTTCCATGTATTGCAGTCTTTCTAAGTTTTTTCTTGTGATTGACTTCAAGTTTCATAGTGTTGTGGTCAGAAAAGATGTATGGTATGATCTCAATCTTTTGTACTTGTTGAGGTCTGATTTCTGACCTAGTATGTGATCTACTCTGAAGAATGTTCCTTGTGCACTTGCAAAGAATGTGTATTATGCTGCTTTAGGATGAAATGCTCTGAATATATATGTTAAATCCATCTGGTCCAGTGGGTCATTGAAAGCCATTGTTTCCTCATTGGTTTTCTGCTTAGATGATCTGTTCATTGTTGTAAGTAGGGTGTTAAAGTTCCCTACTATTATTTTTAAGTGTCTATTTATTTATTTTGAGAAACAGAGAAAGAGCTGGGGAAGGGCAGAGAGAGAGGGAGAGGTAGAATTCCAAAATAGGCCCCATGCTGTCAGTGCAGAGCCCAACACTGGGCTCAATCTCATGAACCATGAAATCATGACCTGAGTCAAAATTAAGAGTCAGAGGCTCAACTGACTGAGCCACTCAGGTGGCTCCCTACTATTATTGTATTATTATCGATTCGCTTCTCTATGTTTGTTATTGCTTTATGTATTTGGGTGCTTTCCTGTTGGAGGCATAAATATTTACAATTGTTAGATCTTGTGGTTGGATAGACAACTTTATTGTGATATAGTGCCCTTCTTTATCTCTTGTTACAGTCTTTGGTTTAAAATCCAGGTTTTCTGATATAAGTATTGACTTTCTTTTGGCATCCATTTGCATCATAAAAGTCTCTCCATCCCCCCACTTTCTATCTTCAAATGCCTTTACATCAAAATGAGTCTCCCATAGGCAGCACATAGATGGGTCTTATGTTTATATATGTTCTGACACCCTACGTCTTTTGATTGGATTGTTTAGTCCATTTACATTCAGAGTGATTATTGATAGATATGTATTTAGTGCCATTTTATTGCTTGTTTCATGGTTATTTCTGGAGATTTTCTCTGTTCCTTTCTAGTCTTTGTCACTTTTGGTCTTTCTTTCCCACTCAAAGAGTCCTTTTTAATATTTCTTGCAAGTGTGGTTTAGAGGTCACAACCTCCTTTAGCTTTTGTTTGTCTGAGAAACCTTTTATCTCTCCTATTCTGATTGATAGACTTGCTGGATATTCTTGGCTGTAAATTTTTCCCATTCTGCACACTGAATATATCATGCCACTTCCTTCTGCATTGCCAAGTTTCTGTGGAGAGATCCTCAGCTAGCCTTATGGGTCTTCCCTTGTAAGTTAGGGACATCTTTTGTCTTGCTGCCTTTAGGATTTTTTCTTCATCACTATATTTTGCAAATTTAACTACAATATGTCTTGGTATTGGCCTATTTTTGTTGAGCTTGATATGAGTTCTCTGTTCCTTTTGGGTTTGGATATCTGTTGCCTTCCGCAGACTAAGAAAGTGTTCAGCTATTATTTCCTCAAATTAACCTGTTGCCCTCTTTTCTCTCTTCTTCTTCTGGGACTCCCATGATACGAATGTTATTATGCTCAATGGAGTCTATGAGTTCCTTAAGTGTATTCTCATGATCCATAATTTTTCTTTCTCACTTTTGTTCAGCTTTGTTATTTCCCATTATTCTATCTTTTATATCACTTACTTGTTCCTCTGGTTCTTCCATCCTTGTGGTCATTACATTCAGTTGGTTTTGAATCTCAGTTATGGTATTTTTCATTCCTGACTGATTGTTTTTTAACTCTTTTATCTTTGTGGCAAGAGTCTCCCTGATGTCTTCCACGGTTTTCTCAAGCCCAGCTAGTATCCTTATGATTGTTGCTTTAAATTCTCCATCAGGCATATTATTTATATCTGTTTTGATTAGATCTCTAGCCATGACCTGTTTTTTTGTTCTTTCTTTCGGAATGAATTCTTCAGTCTTGGTATTTTGTCTAAGTCTCTGTCTTCTCTGTGTTAGAAAAGCCTCTCGTGTTTCCTGCTTCTGAGAGTAATGGTTTTATGAAGAAGAGATCATATAGTGTCCAGGGCCTGGCACTTCAGGAACGTTCTCTGATGTGTACTGCATGCACTCTGCTGCTATGTTTTGGCTGCTCTATCTCTCATGTCAGTCATCTGCAGAGGCTTTGCTTGCTTGCAGTGGGCAGTATTTGGACCTTGGCCAGAGTGTGGCAAGTTTTTACCAGGTGTGATCTGATCTGTTTGTTAAATGAGACCCGATGCTACTTCCACTAGAACTGAAGCCTTGCAGAACTCTATGGTCAGAAGACATGGTGCGTATGGGGCTTTCTGCTGATCTTCTGGGGAAGGGGCCTGCTTAGATGGTCCTTAGGCACACTTGCCTGAGTATATGCAGAGCATGGGGGGTGGGGCGGACTCGGCACAAGCAGATTAGGCAGCCAGCGCTGACACTGTGCTATTTACTGAAGTTGGTTTATGCTGACAGGCAGGGGAGGGAGGTGGTACCAGCCAGCTTCTTTCTCCCCAGAGAGGGGTCTCTGTGCCTGCTGCTCTTAGGAAAGTACTCCCGGAAGAGCAAATAATTGCCCCCCATGCATCCTAGGTGTTTTTCAGATGGTTTTTTTCAAGCGGTCTGCCTCTGAGTTGCTTGCCTGCCTGGAACAGCGTTGTGCCCTTTGGGCTCTCTCCCAGCCAAGCCGACTGACTTTTAAAACTCCAAACTTTAGGGATGTGCTGGTCTTCTAGGGGAGGGTCTTGCCACACTGGGATGGATGCAGGTGTGACTAAAAAGAGTAGTCACACCAGAGTGCAAGGGGCATGGGGTTTGGAGGAAGCTGGCTAAACAACCAGCATCCGGGCTAGCTGCCCTCAGCCAGTGTGCCCGCACCTATGCTGAGGGGCAGAGGATGGAAATGGCTCCCACCAGCTCCTTTATTCCTGGAGCGGTATCTCTGCAAACACCACCTCTCCCAGATGCTCTCCAAGAAGAGTGAACAGCCTCTCTCCGTGCCCCTTAGGCAATCCTCAGATCACACCATCTACCCCAGGGTTGCCTGCCTGCCTTCTCTCCGGGAGCAGGGCAGTGCCCTCAGCACTCTATCCTGGCCAACCCCATCACCTCTAAAACTCCAGTCTCTGAATCCTGTTGGTTGTAAAAATTTATGAAAATCAGCCCCTCCATTTTCCCAGCCAATGGCTTTGGGAAGTGTTCTCTTTGTGCATATCCCTATGTACTTCTCTCTCTCTTGCCTTTCTCTGCAACCATGGCTCCCTCCCCTCCACAGCATCCATGATCCGTTTCTCCCCCAAACCATGTCTCCACACTTCCTACCTTCCTTGATGTGGTCTCTTCTCTCCTTGTGGTTGTGCAGTTTGTTCTGTCAGTTTCTTGGGTATTCAGAATGACTTAGTAGTTATGTAGCTGTGTTAGAGGGATGAGGCAGCCTAGGGTTCTCCTACTACTTAGCCCCCCCACCCGACTTCTTCCAATTAATTTTTTTGAGTGTCTTTAAGTTTGTAGTTCCTTTCTTCTGCCATCTCCAGTCATCTATAAAATTGTCCAGTTTAATTTTCATTCATATATTTTACCTCATAGTTCCCAAACTGCCATTCCATTCTTTTTTATAATTGACATGTCTCTGCCAAGACTCAGCATCTCTTTACTAATGAGGGCCATATTTGGCTTTAAGTCCTTCAACATCTTCTTTTCATAACAGTGGCTGCAAATTCTTATCTGATCATTCCAACAGTAGGTGGTATAGGAAGTCTGTTTTTATTGATTGCCTTTTTTGTGATTAATGTAATTTCCTACTTCTTCTTATCTATATTTCACTTTATGAAGGGCACTGTAGATGATGCATTACAAAGAGTCTAGAAGGCATTGTTTTCTTCTAAAAGAGTATTGAATGTCAGGCTGGCATGCTATAAATTTCCTTCTGTTCTTCCTGATCCTACTGAGGTTTGGCTTTAGGTTTTATTATGGGGCATCTTTTAAGGACATGACCCTTACTCCTAAGTATGTTCTTTGTTTTGTTTCTGTTGAATCCTCAAGATGTTAGTGATGAGGTAATGGGGTCTGTTCATTCTGGTTGGGTGCCGGGGTCCAGCCCCAGCGGGTCCAGCGGCTCCCGAAGGATGAACGGCGTCGGCAAAAATGACAAATGGACCCAGACAACAGCAGCGTGTTAGACTGGCCGCTTTATTGTGGCAGGCGTGGCATTATATTTGTTAGCAAATTCCTTATAGCGTGCGTCATCTATGTTTTCGGGCATTACCTAATTCTAAAAATGTTCCTTTGTGTAGTCACCCATTAAGGGACAACATAGTTATTTTCTTGTAACGTTCCCTCCTGCCCTTTCAAGGTCATCTAGCTCTCAACACCTCAAGTGGAATGTTTACAGGGACGTGACTTCTTAATTGTTCCTTTGAACCACTTGTGGTACAAGGAACAAAAGTATTCGCTTTGGTCTGGCGTCCCGGGAGGGAGCCAAGAGGGCCCTGGGAACCCACGCCTTACGCGTTCCCAGAGAGACAACGTATACCCAGGAACTAATGAACCATTCTGTACCTTAACCCACGAGGTCCAGTTATCATCTGGAATGTTTCCTGGGGGCCAAGTGGGCCTAGGGGTTGGAGTAACTTGCATCCATAGATACACTCTTTTGTTGCCGGAGTGGGGATTTCGAACCCATTTGTCCCCCTCCTTGGCTAGGAAATATATGGGGCCGTCCTTCCTTTAGGGAGAGGAGTCTTTATAGGGGGTGGCAAGGGCTGGACGTAGGGCTGCATGATTTCCTTGCGGAATCTTCTTTCTTTCCCCAGTGGTTCTTTTCCCGGGGGGGGGGGGGGGCTGTCGTGGGCAACTCCCCAATCGACAAATCCCCAGGTACTTTCATTGGTAGGAGGGGCTGCCCTGACCAACGCTGAGGCCAAATTACATAAAAGCAGGAGTACAAGAAGCTTCACTTTTGGTGGGCCTCCCGTGCAGTCCCGATCCGTCCACCGCCCGGGCCCTACCATCAGGCTGGTTGGATAGCTTGGCTTCCGGCAGTTGGGCCGGACTCCAATTTCTAACACTGTGTGACCTCGAGTATATTTGTCCTCATCGTTGCCACTCACTGCTGGGCCTCATGGAATTTCACCTGTGTGTGTGTGACCTAGCTCTCAACCGTGTACCTGGAGCGTATGCTTATAAATACTTCTTGGTCTCCCCTTCTGCATAGATGTCTCTTCTCTTATACCTCGCCTGAGAAATTCCAGGTGTTTTGACAGTCCTGAACTCTGGTCTCTGCTTCCTTAGTTAAACAAGACAGCCAATCCCTACTTGGGGTTCCCTTCCCTGTGACACAGTCAAGAAATTATCTCCAGATAAAGAAGGTGAATATGGGACTTACCTCATGTGTTTCTCTTATCTTAAAAAACACAGTACTACACACATTATTTCTAAATGCCTAAAAACAATAGTCTCATATATATTTTCTGTCCAGTTTTATGGTTGTTTGTGTACTACCAAGAACTCTGCCATGGCTGGAAACCTAAGTCCAATTTTTAAAAAAAATCTTTTTTCAGGGGCGCCTGGGTGGCTCAGTCGGTGAAGCGGCCGACTTCTGCTCAGGTCGTGATCTCGTGGTCCGTGAGTTCGAGCCCCGCGTCGGGCTCTGTGCTGACAGCTCAGAGCCTGGAGCCCGTTTCAGATTCTGTGTCTCCCTCTCTCTGACCCTCCCCCGTTCATGCTCTGTCTCTCTCTGTCTCAAAAATAAATAAACGTTAAAAAAAAATTAAAAATCTTTTTTCATCGTGGTTAAATTTAGATGATACGTATTGACCTTCTTGAGGTTCATTGACCCTTGTTTCTACTACTAATCCCATCCATCAAATTTTCTTAATTTTAAATAGTGATTTTTTTTTTTAATGCAGGATTTCTTTTCTTTAGTTTCCACATCTATCCTGAAATTCCCATCTCTACCACCACATGTCTATCTTTTCTGATAAATTATTACCATATTTATCTGTTAAAGATTTTGTCTGTCAATTCCAATATCTGGATCCTGTGGGGATCTGTTTCTATGTACCCAGTTTCCTCAATATAGTGGGTCGCATTTTTCTGTTTATTCCTCTTTATTATGGGTCCCATTTTTCTGTTTCTTTTGTATATCTAGTCATATTATAAATATACTCTTACAGAAGCACTGTTTTTGGTTTTTTATGGTAGGCTCAGGGTTTTAAAAGCTCTAATTTTTATTCCTCGGGCAAATCCTTTAGTCCTATGAAATGCTTTTTCCCCTAAGGCATGTTCCTCCTGAGTATAAGAGAAAAGGCGAGGTCTTTACTAAGCTTTTCTAATGGTGTGATGCCAACTCCCAACTTTGTTTTCTCTGCCATAGACAACCGTAGAAATCCTTATTAAATACTTTCATGCTTTCAAATGTTGCTTGCTCCATAGGCTCCTTAGAATCTCACACACAAAGGATTCAAGTGTCATAAAGCAACGGGAGGGAACATTGTATTGAAATCGTAAGCCCCCTCTTCCCCGTGGCTTTGTCCTTTTCTCTGACTGCCCTTTTCAAACCCCAGCTGTTCTGGCAGATCTTGGCCTGTTCTCTGACTCCCCAGTTCAATTCCACTGCAAGTTTCCGCTCTGAGATCTAACCTCCAGGCTGGAGAATGCCCTCAGGGGGAGAAACATACAAATTTGGAGCTCAAACAATATGTCTCCCTCATTCAATAGCTGCTTCCCCTGTAATTTCTACATGCTTTTTGCTCACTCTCATGTACCTTCAAATGTTGGGGTTTTTGTAAATTTTGTTCGCACTTTATGATTGTTATTACCACGAGTGCTGGTCTTCTATAAACTACCCCACCATTATTAGAAAATGAGAGTCTTTTTCCTAGCATTTTTTATAGTTTCTTATAGCAAGAAGTTAAATCTGATTCTGATACCAGCTACTACATCATGACTGTAACTGGGAATGTGTAAATTTTGATGTCGCAAAAGGTTAACATCTTTATTTTGACTAACCTATAACGGAAATTGGGGACTCACTCCAATTACAAATGTAGGCAACAAACCAGAAGGGTAATTTGCAGTATCTATATTATTATCATCAATAGGACTCACAGATAATTGAAAATCACATTCACCTCCGGCAAATATCTGAACATATGGTAAACACTGGTCCCTATCTCAAAATTTCAGTAGCTCTTTGATCCATAACTAGACCTTGATATTTAACGTGTTAATCAGAAAGCACATATATTGCCGTCTCTGAAGTTTAGCTTTAATGTTTGATAGCAGAACGTCCAACGAATTTTGTTTCCTTTGCAATCCCCTGTGTTGTTTTATCCATTCAAAAACATTACTCTGACAATAAGTCATATTTTGAAAAACACATTATTCTGAGAGGAGGTCTATAGTTACAAAAAGGTTTAGAACCCTTGCCCTAGATTCTTTTCTGACCCTCCTTCTCTTTCCACAACAGTTCTTAAAAGATCATGACCTTATAATTTCCCCTTATAAGAAAAGTCCTGTCCCCAGCTCACACCTGTCTCCTGAGTTCTAAACACCTATATTCACATAGAATTTCATACTGATCCTCAATGCGGGCTTCGAACCTGACACAATCCAGAGTCCACTACCTTCCCTGCCACAATCTTGCTCCTTCACCTATGGTCCTATGCTTAGTGGCAACCCCACCCACCTGAGGACACAAACCAGAAACCTGCCATTGTTTGTTGACTCTTTCCTCTCCCTCACGTACCCTATCCGATCAATCACCATGTCTTATTGATGGAACTTCCTAAATATCACAAAATTGGTTTATTTCGCTTAATCCTTCCTACTTCTCCCTTAGTTTAGACTCTCTTCTTTCCTTTGCATAATAATATCTTTCTTACCCGTTACAAGAGACCTGAGGCCCCCTTCTACCCAAGCGTTCACTTTCAGCCTCGGGACCCGGCAGTCCGTTTATTCTCAGGTTCTCAGACCCTTGTTCCGTTGCCCATTGTCTTTTTCTCCTGAGTCTCCAAACTCTCCCTCCTAAATATTTTCCCGGCAACACAGAAGAGTGTTCAACTTATTGTCTTGTTAAGAAAACCTTACTATCTCCATTCATCTAACTACATTCACGCTCCTTATGTCTTATGGCTTCACAGAATCAACAAATATCCACTTAAATCATTTTGTACATCAAGTTAACAACTCGGCTCTTTTGCCATCGATCAGTTATTTCTTCTTTCTAGTTATTCCTCTTTCCCCTTTTCAGGTAGGCCTTGATCGTTTCTACCACCCACTCATACTATCATCTCTTCCAATAGAAAGTAACAGGCATTTTTAATTCCTAGTGTAACTCTTCCAGTTGTTTCTGACTCTGCCTCCTCAGGGACCTTACTCCATCACCTGTTACTTTTCTTTTTCGTATCTGTAAGTTCTTCCACTTTGCTGGCTTTCACCCCTAACAATGTAAGCACATTATTGGACTTGAAATATAGGCTTAGTGTTTTCAAATGATTTAGTCATCCTGCTCTTCCTGGTGCACAGAGGAAGGAGCTTAGACGGGCAGATTTTCTTTACGAATGCAAGTTTCTCTAACAAAAAGGTAACTTCTAATTTTTCTTTTTTTTTTTTCAATATATGAAATTTATTGTCAAATTGGTTTCCATACAACACCCAGTGCTCATCCCAAAATGTGCCCTCCTCAATACCCATCCCCCACCCTCCCCTCCCTCCCACCCCCCATCAACCCTCAGTTTGTGCTCAGTTTTTAACAGTCTCTTATGCTTTGGCTCTCTCCCACTCTAACCTCCTTTTTTTTTCCTTCCCCTCCCCCATGGACTTCTGTTAAGTTTCTCAGGACCCACATAAGAGTGAAAACATATGGTATCTGTCTTTCTCTGTATGGCTTATTTCACTTAGCATCACACTCTCCAGTTCCATCCATGTTGCTACAAAGGGCCATATTTCATTCTTTCTCATCGCCATGTAGTATTCCATTGTGTATATAAACCACAGTTTCTTTATCCATTCATCAGTTGATGGACATTTAGGCTCTTTCCATAATTTGGCTATTGTTGAGAGTGCTGCTAGAAACATTGGGGTACAAGTGCCCCCATGCATCAGTACTCCTGTGTCCCTTGGGTAAATTCCCAGCAGTGCTATTGCTGGGTCATAGGGTAGGTCTATTTTTAATTTTTTGAGGAACCTCCACACTGTTTTCCAGAGTGGCTGCACCAATTTGCATTCCCACCAACAGTGCAAGAGGGTTCCCGTTTCTCCACATCCTCGCCAGCATCTATAGTCTCCTGATTTGTTCATTTTGGCCACTCTGACTGGCGTGAGGTGATATCTGAGTGTGGCTTTGATTTGTATTTCCCTGATGAGGAGCGACGTTGAGCATCTTTTCATGTGCCTGTTGGCCATCCGGATGTCTTCTTTAGAGAAGTATCTATTCATGTTTTCTGCCCATTTCTTCACTGGGTTATTTGTTTTTGGGGTGTGGAGTTTGGTGAGCTCGTTACAGATTTTGGATACTAGCCCTTTGTCCGATATGTCATTTGCAAATATCTTTTCCCATTCCGTTGGTTGCCTTTTAGTTTTGTTGGTTGTTTCCTTTGCTGTGCAGAAGCTTTTTATCTTCATAAGGTCCCAGTAGTTCATTTTTGCTTTTAATTCCCTTGCCTTTGGGGATATGTCGAGTAAGAGATTGCTACGGCTGAGGTCAGAGAGATCTTTTCCTGCTTTCTCCGCTAGGGTTTTGATGATTTCCTGTCTCACATTCAGGTCCTTTATCCATTTTGAGTTTATTTTTGTGGATGGTGTGAGAAAGTGGTCTAGTTTCAACCTTCTGCATGTTGCTGTCCAGTTCTCCCAGCACCATTTGTTAAAGAGACCGTCTTTTTTCCATTGGATGTTCTTTCCTGCTTTGTCAAAGATGAGTTGGCCATACGTTTGTGGGTCTAGTTCTGGGGTTTCTATTCTATTCCATTGGTCTATGTGTCTGTTCTTGTGCCAATACCATGCTGTCTTGATGATGACAGCTTTGTAGTAGAGGCTAAAGTCTGGGATTGTGATGCCTCCTGCTTTGGTCTTCTTCTTCAAAATGACTTTGGCTATTCGGGGCCTTTTGTGGTTCCGTATGAATTTTAGGATTGCTTGTTCTAGTTTCGAGAAGAATGCTGGTGCAATTTTGATTGGGATTGCATTGAATGTGTAGATAGCTTTAGGTAGTATTGACATTTTGACAATATTTATTCTTCCAATCCATGAGCACGGATAACTTCTACTTTTTCAGAGCTTCTTCTGTGTTTGTGACGTCTCAAAATAATCAACTCGAAATGATCCGTACGCCAAAGAGGCATATTTTGCGATGGCACATTCTGCTACCTCTTGGTAGTAATGCGGTCCTATTTCAGTGCTATCTTCGATTTCACTTCCTCATGCCCTCAGCCATGTTGCAGTTAAATCCTAAGACCTTCCCCACCCACCTCTCCACACGTTCTCATCCACGTGTATCTCACAAGCCCTGAACATTCCTCTCGTTCCTCAGGCTCCTGGCCTGTCTTCTCTTGCTTTCCTGCTACAGTCTTCCTCCTTTAGTTCAACTTCCCTCAAAGTCATTTCCGTTCTCCTTGCCCCTACTTTTGCGATCCTTAACCTTTATTCACACGTGCCCCTGTCCCTACTCTTCTCAAAGCTAAAAAACCCTTGAAGTTCAACATCGACTCCGAACCTGACTCTGAATTTCTTACCATTCTCACTGCACGGACCTCATAGTGATGTACGTACCACAGCACGCTATCAACTCCCATGTGCACGAGACTCATTACTCCACAAGGCAAGGGACCACTCATGTCAGCATGACGTTGTGTGATCCTCCCAAGTGTCCTCGAAAAAATTCCTTTCCATGAAGAACAGCTCATGAAAATAGATGCCTCTGAGATTGCCTTTGAGTTTAATAAGAAGTTGAATTACTGACCATAGCCCTCCAGTTTATAAGAATGTTTTCATTTTGGTGTTGGCTAATTTGTTCCAGGAAATTCATTCTATAAACTCTCTCCCCTCTTTTGTATCACCACTCATTATTTATCTGTTTTCATTATTCCACTATAATTGTTGTCTCTATAATCATCAGGGACCTCCTCATTTTCTTTTTTTTTTTCTTTAATTTATTTTTTTTCAATTTACATCCAAGTTAGTTAGCATATAGTGCAACAGTGATTTCAGGAGCAGATTCCTCAATGCCCCTTACCCATTTAGCTCATCCCCCCCACCCACAACCCTTCCAGTAACCCTATGTTCTCCATATTTAAGAATCTCTTCTGTTTTGTCCCCCTGCCTGTTTTTATATTATTTTTGTTTCCCTTCTTTATGTTCATTTGTTTTGTCTCTTAAAGTCCTCATATGAGTGAAGTCATATGATTTTTGTCTTTCTCTGACTAATTTCACTTAGCATAATACCCTCCAGTTCCATCCACGTGGTTGCAAATGGCAAGATTTCATTCTTTTTGATTGCCGAGTAATACTCTGTTGTATATATACACCACCTCTTCTTTATCCATTCATCCATCGATGGGCATTTGGGCTCTTTCCATACTTTGGCTGTTGTCGATAGTGCTGCTATAAACATGGGGGTGCATGTGTCCCTTTGAAACAGCACACCTGAATCCCTTGGATAAATGCCTAGTAGTGCAATTGCCGGGTCGTAGGGTAGTTCTAGTTTTAGTTTTTTTGAAGAACCTCCATACTGTTTTCCAGAGTGGCTGCACCAGCTTGCATTCCCATGTTTTTGTTTTTAAATGTATGTCTATTTTGAGAGAGAGCAAGGGAGCAGGGGAGGGACAGAGAAAGAGATTACCAAGCAGGCTCCATGCTGTCAGTGCAGAGCCGGACGCAGGGACACAGGGCTTGATCTCATGAACTGTGAGATCGTCACCTGAGCCGAAATCAAGAATCGAATGCTTCATGGACTGAGCCACTCGGGCGCCCCTCTTTTTAGGTTTGACAATCATTTTCAAAGACAGAGGCAATGTTTTAAGTTCTAGACTTCTCTGGGGCATTTGACTCTGCTGATACCTTCTTCAGAACATTCCATCCCTTTGCCTGCTTTGACATAATTCTTCAGTCACACTAAATTACCACCATGCTGCTGATACCCATTTTGCAAATTGTGCTCCTGATAATTTTGATCTTACCAGAAGAGATTAAAAGAAGTTTTTCAGACCAGATTCACACATGTGAACGTACTTGCATTGACGACTACATAGCGATGACTGACCCGCTGACGGTAATTGTAAGAGACTATCAGTTGTAAGACGCATCATGCTTTCAAACACGTTAAAATCTGAAAGAAATTGTGCATCTAAGAATCATTGGCATATGGTATTATTACCTGATAGTTCGAAGAGAATTGATCTGTGTTGCTTGAATTCGAGGCTTTGCAAAACAGTGTGAACATGTTTACACATTTTCTGAATTTACTTGCCTTATTTGAAGTAAATGATCTTACCAAGTTATTTTATGGCTTTTATGAGGTTGGAATGAGATAATGCATGAAAAGTATGTGATGCAGCTAAAACACGAGAGTCAGTGAGTACTCAGTAAATGATAAGAGTAGTTAGTAGCAATAATGATATTTTTAATAAAGACTTGAACTATAACTGTTTCCGAATTCAAAGTTTTTAAAGTGCTAAGACCCTATATGTTTACGGAAAGTATTCTTGTCTCTCTGAGATTCAGTAAGCTTAATAAATAATAATCATTTTTTCAGAGTGCCTTGAGAGCTAAATGAGATAATGCATGCAAAATATTTGCCAGCTGATTGGTTGGAGTAGTACTTGACATTTTCAGCAGAACATGCGTGATAATTTATCTTTGTTGTTTCTAGAATTCTAAAGAAGATTGATAAAGATTCATTGAAGTTAATTTCAGAAAGATTCCTTGCCTCTCGTTAATAATTCCTTCTTTCTATGTTTTTGCCTGCACAGAGTAAGGTAACACATGAAAGTATACAATACTCATAAAATACTTGACTTGGTGTGTGACAAATCGGAAGCAGTCCTTCTCCTTGGCCAACTGAAAGGTTTTAGAAATAAAAATATCAGAGACTGCTCCAATTATACTTACTAAAATCACTTAATTTTTCTGAAGTTAACTTCACCAAATAACATGTGCCTTTCAGAATTTTTGCAAGAATGAGTAAGATAGTGCATGAAGTTCATTGCTATTATCGATATTGTTTATATTTACCTGACATTACACTATCCCCTGAATTTCTACTGATGGACAAATTTAAAGTATGAGAAAGACTTTACACATTTGCTGAACTTAACTCTCCAGGGTTTAAGTAACTTCAGCTATTAACACAGAACAGCAGTTCTCCAACTCAGTGGTATCAGGACCACTTTGTACTCTTTAGAATAATTGAAGATCCCAAAAAGCTTTTGTTTATGTGGATTATATCTACTGATACTTGCTGTATTTGCAATTAAACCTGAGAGATGTTTAAACTATTTATGAACGATTTCCCTTTAAATAACAAGAATGAACCCTGGTAATGTTAACGTTAAATAACATTTTGATGAAAACTATGTTTTGCAGTTTTGAACATCTCTCCCGTGTTTAGTTTTATGGAAAGACAGTTGAATTCTCATACATGTAGCTGCATTCAACTTGTGATGCTTTGCTTGGATTAAAGTGTATGAAGAAAACGCAGTTTTAAAGACAAAGAGCTGGAAAAAGGAAACCTAGCAAACCCTCTCAAAGAATCTCAGAGGCCCCCAAGGTCCTTGAACCACACTTTGAGAACCGCTGACACGTATCTTTAGTTTTTTTTTTAAGTATGGAATAAGATAATCTGTGCAATATGTATTGTTATTAATGCTGCTTCGTTTGTTGCTATTATTTATGATTTCCAGATATCATCAAAAAAACCTTGAGTTTCTTCTTGTTTTGTTGACTGCATTCATGGTTGCTTTAAAAAAAGAAAGAAAGAAAAAGAAAATTAATAATGGCATAAATTTGGTAAAGCGGTTAAGCTACTTTACCAAAGAAATATCTGTGTTACAGAGTCTTTCACCAAATTGAGATAATACCGTTCACATGTATAATATCAGTGATCTGCATGGCTCAGGGCCTGGAACATAAGACAGACTCAAGAAAAGGCAGCTTTAGAATCATTCTGTACTCCATGTACATGGCATTACACAAATAGATGCCACGGAAAAAACTGGACTTACATATCCAATCACAGCTTCAGCTCATCTGGAATCCGTCTTTTGCTATCCTTTGACACAGGCCTATCTTGAGAGCCCAGAGTCCCTTGTGAAAGTGAATAAATCTTTTAACAAACACACTAATCCCGCTGCAGAGCTGGGCTCTGATCCCATGGTCAGTGTGTAAGGCCCTCCCCCAGAGACTTCACGTGTCCCTAGAAGATTGTGCAGCCTTTCCTGTAGGGAGTTGAATCACCACTCCAGCATTTGTTTCCTGAGTGTAGGTTTCTCAGCCCTTATCAGGATTCCTCCAGAGTGAATGTGAATTCCCTAGATCAAGTCTCTAGCCTCAAGCTCTAGTTCCCAAGATGCTGGGGGAAAGGGGTGCGAGAGGGGAGAGGTTGGAAGGGGAGCAGTTCCCCAAACCCCCTCTGGTCTTGCTATAGGATCCTAAGAAAATATGAGTTTTCCCCTCCCAGCACTTGGTCAGAAAAGGGCCTTCTTTCCTACAGTTATATCAAAGTGGTGAGTGTTTGTACTCGGGACCCCGAGTCTTTTGCTCTAGAAGTAATCACTTCCAAGCCTAGCGGTGGCCAGTAAGTCTTGGAGAACTTTATGATCTGGGATCTAATGGCGATTTCGCTGCCTGCTTCAGAAAGGGCCTTGATGTCTTCTTTTTCTCTTCTTAACTTTTAAAATATTACTAAACTTTTGTCATGGAGGCTTTCAAGATTGCAAAAGTAGGTAGAATTATATAAGAAAGACTCATGTGTTCATCATCCAGCTCCCAAATTTATCAATTTATGGACTGTCTGGTTTCACTCCTGTCTCCATTTCCCTTCCATATTATTTTGAAATAAACTCCAGACATCCCAATACTTCATAAATATTTCAGTATGCATGTCTAAAAATACAAGAACTTTTTTTTCGACATAGCCACCGTACCAACATCTCTCTGAAAGATTAATGAACAGTAATGATTTCATATCATGGAAAGGCCAGTCATGGTTCAAAATTTCCAGCTGGGCCATGAACGCTTTTCAAAGTTTGTTGGCATCGAGATTCCAAGAAAGGCCACATATCGTAATTGCTTGATAGGTATTCTAAGACTGTCTTAATCTGCAGGTTCTTCGTCTAGTTTTTTCTCTTGTAAATTATGTTTTGAAGAAGTCCTTCCCTTTTTTTTTTCTTACTTCCCTATTCACTTCTCTAACTCCACAAAACTTCCTGCGACCTAACCCTTCGCTAAAACATTTCATCGAAGATAAGCCACTACTGACTTCCTTCGGGCACACTTGATCTACCCTCTTTCTAAAGACTCCCTTCTTAGTTATGAGTGTCCGAATAAAGGTTCCAACGTTAAGAGCTGGCAACCTGCGTACCTGCCTTTCCGTAACTCCAGAAATGTAACCTGTGTGGTTCTCTCGTGGAGTCTGTAGTCCCAAATGCCTGTTGAAATTCCTCCATGAATTTCATCAAACTTGGTGACAAAGAGCCTCGTCACATCTATTACTGCTTCTCACACCATCACTTGGTCTCTTTCTCTGGGGAAACAAAAGGCCAGTCATTTCAGAAATTCTGCATCTCAGGAAGAGGGCAGACAGATCACTTTCCAAGTGCTCTCTCTTCTTCGTGTCTTCCCAGAGAGTGAACACCAGTCAACGTCCTCAGGGGGCTCTAGCATAGAGCCGCTGACCATTTTTCACTTTTGGTCATCCAGCCAAAAGTCTCCACCCGATGCAGGCTGTTAGGACAGCTTGTACCAAGGGATTTTCGGTTTTCAGATCGGTCACAGTTCTGTATGTGTTCCGTAAAGCCAGCAACAATCTCCGGGAGTGCACTTCTGTCTCCCCTCACAGGTCATAATGTGAATATCTACCAGCCCGGGATGCCTAATAATAATCTCAGATAGGTTCCTAAAAGTGCAATCTGACTTTTCCCAGGCTTCAATGTCCTGGGGGGACACGAGAGAGAATAAATTAACATTAAAACTTGAACTTCAGGGGCACCTGGGTGGCTCAGTCGATTAAGCCTCCGACTTAGGCTCAGGTCATGATGTCACAGTCCGTGAGTTCAAGCCCCGCATCGGGCTCTGTGCTGACAGCTCAGAGCCTGGAGCCTGCTTCGGATTCTGTGTCTCCCTCTCCCTGTGCCCCTACCCTGCTTGCTCTCTCTCTCTCTCTTTCTCAGAAATAAATAAATATTAAAAAACAAAAAACCCTTGAACTTCATTTGCAAGTTATCCCTACTTATCGATGCAGGATCTCTTCAAGATCTACCAGAGAGATTTCTGAAAATTTCCAAGCTTTTCCCTTAGACGGAGGCACAAGATCCCCTTCCACTCCCACCTCCTTGTTGATGTTTCCTACCCCTGAGCCTGTTTATTCATGGAGCTGCTTACCTACAAGGGCTACCTCTCAGTACTCTTAAAAAACAAACAAACAAACAAAATGCTCGAAATTCTAGACAGAAATGAGACTACTGCGTCTCTCCCAATTCTGCATTTTACTCTGCCTCTGGCCGTTGAAATGATGCTGCTTATGCCCAGCGACTCACAGAAACTCTTGCTGAAAAGAGAGCCCTCTCAGTTTCTGCATATAGATCATTCGTGCATAGCGGTCCGATCTCGTCCCGGCAGCACCGCTGAGTGCTATCCTGTTCTCTGCATCTCTATGAACCAGAGCTCCCCAGGCTCTGGCTCCACAGGACTCACACCTAAAATCTCCTCTTCTTACCCTCTTTCCTCAGGAAAGGTGGCAGTGAGCTAAAAATTCATCTCAAACACAGTGGGGGGCCTCGCTGCCTCCGTCGGTTAAGCATCCAATTCTCCATTTTGGCTCAAGCCATGGTCTCACCGTTGGTGGGTTCAAGCCCCTCATTGGGCTCTGCGCTGGCAGCACGGAGCCTGCTTGAGATTCTCTCTGTCTTTCTGCCTCGGCCCCTCCCCTGCTTTCTCTCTCAAAACTAAATAAGTAAACATTTTTAAAAAGAGCTCATCTCAAACTCAGCCCGGCCAACCCTGATAGGCTGTGATGAGTGTCGTAGGCGGTATGCCCATCATTTTTATTGCATGCGGAAGATGACATGCCAACAACACGAACCTCTGAATTTATCAATGACATTGAGTATAGAAGTAACGCATCCATCCACTCAACGATTGTTGAGTGCCCTCTGTGCGCCAGCGCAGTTCTGGGAGCTGGAAATGAAAGGAAGCAGACACGATGCACTCTTACACACAAGCAACAATGGTAATTCCTTGCCTCCCGCACAGAAATGTGGGGGGAAGGCATTCCCCACAGGAGAGAAGCTGCCATTTCCTGAGGCCCGCCTGCTTCTCTTTCACGTGCCTATCAACTCAGGCCATGAATAGCTTTCAACAAAGAATCAGCTCGGAATTTTCTCCGGCAACGTGCGATTGGATGGATGTCTGCGGCTGTACAAACCCGCGCAGCTCTTCAGTGCTCTGTAACAAGACCTTCCCTTCTTCTTCTGTTCCTCCAGGGGTATCAGTTCCTATCCCAGTGATCGGACTGAGAGACGAAGAGAAAGTGTTCGTCAACAACACGACCTGCGTGCTGAACGACCCAAACTTCGTCCTTATCGGGTCCTTCGTCGCCTTCTTCATCCCGTTGACGATCATGGTGATTACGTATTGCCTGACGATCCACGTCCTCCGCCGCCAAGCCCTGATGTTACTGCACGGCCACGTCGAGGAACCGCCCGGAATAAGCCTGGACTGTCTCAAGTGCTGCAAGAGGAACCCCCCCGAGGAAGAGAGCGCTCCCAACCCCAACCAGGACCCGAACCCGCGCCGCAGGAAGAAGAAAGAGCGCCGTCCCCGGGGCACCATGCAAGCCATCAACAACGAACGGAAAGCGTCGAAAGTCCTTGGCATTGTTTTCTTTGTGTTTCTGGTCATGTGGTGCCCGTTCTTCATCACCAATATTCTGTCGGTTCTGTGTGGGAAGGCCTGTAATCAGAAGCTCATGGAGAAGCTTCTGAATGTGTTTGTCTGGATTGGCTATGTGTGTTCGGGCATTAATCCTCTGGTGTACACGCTTTTCAACAAAATTTACCGAAGGGCTTTCTCTAACTATTTGCGCTGCAATTATAAGGCAGAGAAGAAGCCTCCGGTCAGACAGATCCCGAGGGTCGCGGCCACTGCTTTGTCTGGGAGGGAGCTTAACGTTAACATTTACCGGCACACCAACGAACCGGTGGTTAAGAAAGCGGATGATCGGGAGCCCGGTATAGAGATGCAGGTAGAGAACTTGGAGCTGCCGGTTAACTCCTCCAATGTGATTAGTGAAAGGATCAGCAGTGTGTGATTAGCAGTGCGGAAGCGGCAGAGGCCTTTCCTGCGGGAAAGCTGCCAACGTAGGAAAAGGTTCTCTAATTCTTCTGTCGGTCATACCTAATGTAAATATCGTCGTCCGATTTAAAAAAAAAAAAAAAAAAAAGCGTTTTTGTATATAGCTTTGCAACTTTACAATCATGCATACAATAGTGAGATTTAGGGTTCTATATTTACTGCTTATAACAGATGGAGAATAACTTATTTTGATTATTCGATGCGTAAAACGTTGATGTTTCTTCTTTCCCTCCCTCTTTCCTTCCCTCCTTCCCCCGCCCCCCTCTCTCTGTCTCTCTCTCGCCCACTTACTTTTGTGCATAAGGAAATGTCGATGTTCATCTCAGGTGGCGTTTGCGTGAGACCAGAATGATGTACGGGGACAGTGGTTACACTTCAGCCACACCAAAATTGACAATTCGCTGGACTCTTTTCCCGGGTTAACAGTAAATATACGCTTTAAACTCTTGCTCTGCTCATCTACACACATCAACGTAGTAAGATAGGTTCTGCCTTCTGATGACCTTATCACACCTATTCGCGACGTCAAAGGTAGAACTTAGCCTCGTTGTCACATACAGGGGCAAAATTTGACATTGTCAGAATGTCGTGTTGGTATTTTACTGCAATGTCCGTCCCCATAGTGGTCTTTTAACATAGCAGCTGGATGACCAGGACTACGGAAGTGGAAGGCTGATACGAGATATATACACCAATAGCTTTTCACTTCTCAAGGACAATGTTCAAATTCTGATTACAATGCCAAGCAAACTGGAATTAGCGTCTTCATTCTGGTCCTTAGTAAATACCTAATTCTGTGATGAAACTGGGGAATGAGATCCCAGAGTTATTTCCCAATCCAGGATTCAACGTCGATTGGGTTTTGATCTCCGAATCCTGGAAATTCGTGTGCTACACACAAAGTGAAATTTGCATTTTGAGCCTTATTAAAGTATTTTCATAATTATGGTACCTCTGTCTATAGGACCCAATTTAGCAGTCCATTTTTGAGTAAAACTTGCGCAGGAAGAGCATAGGTGACCAAAACCTTGGAAGTTTTACTTGATTAAGGACTACAGAATTAGGCCCTTAGAATGTGAAAAAAAAAAAAAAAGTAATTAAAAAACAAGCTTGTACTGAACTCTGGGAAAAACAGAAATACAGAGTTTCCATTCGGATTTTAAACAAAATGTATCTCATTTTCAGATCCTTCCAAGCTCTCGTGCAGGAAGAGGCTGCAGCTAATTTGTGAAAGTGGAAAGCTCTTCATTGTCCTGCAGTTGTGTAGCAGAGGTTTAAATCTTTGTTAAAATATAGCGTTGTGTCACAATAAGTGTCGGCCATCGTTTCCATTCGTGGGCCTGCTGCTCTAAGAATTCAGCGCCATTTAACTTGTTTGCTAACCGTGAGAGGTTTTCAAGCACTGCTAAAGTCAGACCATTAAGTCTATGCTGTGTTCTGAGCATACAAGCGTTTCCAGTGGCTATCTTTCCATGTGTGTCCATTTCACACAACCGTGGATCAATTTCCCGAAGAATGCATGATGCCATCTCTGACGCCTGACAGTTACTTACGCGCCTTAGCGTGTGCTTCTCGGTTGGTGAAGGCAGAATTTGAATTTCAAAAACCCCTGGTCGATGTTCTCAACACACAGCATAGATAAATCCAACCGTCTGCCACCAGGGCAGTGGGCGAGCTGCTGTATTCGAGGAAACTCATACAGTCTCTACTCGATGAGCAACACTGCCGAATATCCGTCAATCGCTTGAGCATGCCCAAATCTGACATGAAAGTCAAGTCTACCTGCCTGTTCTAGCTCTGTCGAACCGCATGTTAAAACAATTATAAGACACTGAACGAGACGATCTAATTCTTACTGACACGAAAATGTCTGAAGACACCCAGCATGCATGAAGCACGAGTTCTGCACATACACATGGTGTCCCTCATGTATGCTGTGTATGTTGCATGAATCCATCGATTTGTGTTGAGGCGGGACAGAGTAGGCGATCTTAACAGGACTGGAGAAAATCCTTCAGCAGTCCTTAACACGACTGCGCATTCAGATCTAAAGTATTGTGACTACTGGAGAAAATTGGAAACATCTGATTTCTTAACTAGCAGGGCAAGCTCGTAGCACATGTTTTACAAAGAAAAAAAAATACGAACCACAGATTTTCAAAAGCACTAGCAATAAGTTGAAAGATAATAGCTTATAGCACATTTGTTAATAATCCTTATGTCATCGAGTAGTAGTACTTCATAGTACCCAACACAGTCATTATTCTCAAATCGTGTGCTATTCGTAAGTTCTGTGCAGTTTGGTATGAAACAAATATGCTCATTTGGATATAAATCTTACAGTTCAGTGTTAAATCTACAAACTTTTGTAAATGTTTTAAAAAAAAAAAAACCAACACTCCATGTGATAAATGTAAACGTGGTGAATTTGCTGTCAAACAAATCATTTTGATGTACTATATTCTATATGTATATCTGTTTAAGACACGTGCAACAGACTGCCTTATATTATTTCCTGTAAATCTCCTCCTTTGTCAAATGGTACTTTTTGTGAGTGGTTGCCAAGTGTTGTCTTACTCGTGGCTCCTGTATGTTATCCATTCCAAGTTTTTGTGATACTTCCTATTAATTTATTAAATTTATTAAATGTTGGCTAGCTTGCCACGTGTCTTTTTCCCCCCCTGCGCCTTTTGAAGGGGAAGATAGGAAGACATGAAACGACGCTTCATGTCGTTTGACAATTAAATCATGTCCTATAAAAATAAGTTCAAAAAGACAAACAGAACCAGAAAACATCACTCTTCTGATTAATTCTGCATGTACCCAAAGACGGCAAAACCAGAGGAAAGACAATTAAGCGGCGTAAACAACAGGGGCGCCTGGGTGGCTCAGTCGGTTAAGCGCCTGACTTTGGCTCAGGTCACGATTTCGCGGTTTGTGGGTTTCGAGCCCCCTGTCGGGCTCAGAGCCTGGAACCTACTTCAGATTCTGTGTCTCCCTCTGTCTCTCTGCCCTTCCTCTGCTCCCACTCTGTCTCTCTCTCAAAAATGAACATTAAAAAAGCATTTTTTAAAAAAGAGGTGCAAACAACAAAACGATATTAACAAACACCACTGATGCTTCGTGAGCGGAATAACCGTGCTCCCAAGTTATCCTCCCTTCCTCGACCCGAGGAGTGGCCTGGGATGGCTCATATACTCTTTGCAATAAGTTTCATTACTATCTTATTGCCACCAGACTCTAAGCTCCCCAAGAACAGAAAGAACCATGTCTGTCTTTTCTTGTAAAGTTTATGTATTTATTTTGCGAAAGAGAGAGAGCATGAGTGGGGGAGGGGCAGAGAGAGAGAGAGAGACAGAGACAGAGAAACAGAGAGGGAGAGAGGGAATCCCAAGCAGGCCACACGTCAGCACAGAGCCCGACACGGGGCTCCAGCCCCATGAACTGTGGGATCATGGCCTGAGCCGAAACCAAGAGTCGGATGCTTAACCGACGGAGCCACCCAGGCACCTTAGGACCATGTCTAGCTCGTTGATGGTTTTATCCCCAATACTTACCAGCTACTCTACGTTCAACAGCTAACTTTTGAGCATGATCAGTACTTGTGGGCACTGCGTTATCTATTCCGGTTGCCAAAAGGGGCCTCACAACTCTTGGGTCTCCAGTCATGTAGCACCTGAATTTCCCTCTATTCCACGTGGCTTTGGATGCCTCTCGAATCAGGGTCACTGTGCTAAGCCACTCTGTTCCCTCACACTCGGAACCAGGGATGACAACATACATTGGCCTTTTCGTTCAACATTTATACCTTCCTGATGATGAGTGAGCCTAGATGATCCTGGCCTGACTTCAGTTCCCAGAGAAAAAAAAGCAGGAACACCTCATTCCTTTGCAACAAAGACTAGGTTGATGCCCAAGAGTGCGTCCAGACCTAAAAGTTGGACCGTCACTTGAAACAACAGGGTCACTGCTGCCCACGGCCAGAAATACATTTTAACCCGGAAGCTAGGGGACTACCCTTCCCCAAAAGTGAGGCAACGGGGAGAGGCTAGAATTTCTGATGGCACAGAACGGGAGTTGTTACTACTATGTGGAATGGAGGGTGGGCAGGGGAAGACTGAAGCACCTGGTCCCATAGCACTGGAAGGTTTCACGGTCTGAGAAGAGAAAGACGCTTCTTGCCATCAATTACCAGTATGTTTCTCCTTGCTGAGGAAACGCACAGTTTCCACAGTTTCTCAGCTCGCAACTGGGCCAGTGCCTTCTCCAAGGTTGAGGCCCATTTCTCCCTGTATATTCTTGCTAGACATAGGCCACCATATCACCTAGACAACGGAATATGCTAGAAAGAGGTATTTTTATAGGCAATGTCAGCAGAAGTGGGTGGCTCTCAAATGTTATGTGACCCATAGCATACTTATGAACATAAATAGCTCTAAGAGATAGGTTGGGCCCCCTGGGATGCACACCCTGAAATGGAGAGGAGTGTGTGAGACGCTTGCTGGGAAATGATCTTGGGATCCACACACATGCCAGGCCATTCTTTTCAACAGAGGCAACTCTCAAGGAAGGCCTATAGCTAAAAGCTGTCAGTCCACAATCATCCTAACACTGGGGGAATGAACCCTTCAGCCCCGCAAGTGGGATCTTGGCAGGGTAGCATAGTATCCGTCACAAATAGTATATTTACGGGATGAAAAAGATTCGTCACCTGGTTCAGTACCTATATAAATAACACGAAAGGACCTGGCTTTCACTTGAGCCAAAATGCAGGCAAATGAAGGTGAAAAGAAACACAGGCATACCTCGGGGATATTGCGGGTACATTTCCAGACCATCACAATAAAGGGAATATGGCAATGAAGTGAGTCAAATGAATTGTATAGTTTCCTAGTGCAATAAAAGTTATGTTTCCATGATAATGTAGTCTATTAAGGTGCAATAACATAATGTCTAAAGAAACAATGCACATGTCTTCATTTCAAAAATATTTTATTGCTGGAGCGCCTGGGTGGCTCAGTCAGTTAAGCGTCCGACTTCGGCTCAAGTCATGATCTCACAGTTTGTGAGTTCGAGCCACACGTCACGTCCGTGCTGACAACTCAGAACCTGGAGCCTGCTTCGGATTCTGGGTCTCCCTCTCGCTCTGCCCCTCCCCCACTTGCATTCTGTTTCTCTCTCTCTCTCTCTCTCTCTCTTTCTGTCTCTCAAAAATAAATAAAGAGGGGCACCTGGGTGGCTCAGTCGGTTGAGCGTCTGACTTCCGTTCAGGTCATGATCTCACCATTCGTGGGCTGGAGCCCAGCATCGGGCTCTGTGCTGACAGCTCAGAGCCTGGAGCCTGCTTGGAGTTCTGCGTCTCCCTCTCTCTCTGCCCCTCCCCCACTCCCATTCTGTCTCTCTCTATCTCTCAAAAATAAAGAAACATTTAAAAAAATCTTTTAAAATATAAATAAATAAATAATATTTTTATTGCTAAAAAAATGCTATCACCTGAGCTTTCAGTGAGTCATAATCACCGATCAAAGATTGCCATAACAAATAAAGTCATTATGAAAACCTTGAAATATTGCAAGAATTGCCAAAATGTGACACCGAGACACGAAGTGAGCAAACGCTGTTGGAAAAATGGTGTTAATAAAAAAAAAATTAAAAATGGCACTGATAGACTTACGTGACATGGGGTTACCACAGAGCCTCCAATTTGGAAAAAAATGCACTGTCTGCACAAGTCAGTAAAATGCAATAAAACAAGGCGTGCCAGTAAATGTTTTTGTACGTGATTTCTCTTCTTACTGAAGGTATTCTCAATCAACAGCTCACTGAGATTCTTAGATTTCTGGTTCCATCTGGACAGCCTCAACCAAGGTGCAATAAGAAACAACCCCAAAGTCTCAGCGGCTTAACAACGCAAATGCTCATTTTGTGCTCACACTCCGTGTTCAATATGGGTTGCCAGGAAACCTCTTTTCATCATCGTTACTCCAGAAAAAAAGAAAAAAATTGTGTTAGATGCGACATCTTTACATGTGCTTCCATGTGGCAGAGGGAAGGGAAATTAGGGGACATCTTTCTTCCATTAAAGCTAACCCTACCGGGATGCCTGGGTGGCTCAGTGGGTTGAGCATCCGACTTCAGCTCAGGTCACGATCTCGCGGTCGGTGGGTTCGAGCCCCGCGTCGGGCTCTCTGCTGACAGCTCAGAGCCTGGAGCCTGCTTCAGATTCTGTCTCCCTCTCTCTCTCTCTGCCCCTTCCCCGCTCATGCTCTCTCTCTCTCTCTCTCTCTCTGTCAAAAATACATAAACGTTAAAAAAAGTTAACCTTACATTTAATTTTCAATTTAATCCTGACTCTACCCATATTCTCACACTTTACCTATAACATTATTTCTCCTTAACTTTAAATATGTCTATATGTAATCCTATCCCTCCCCTTAACATTATAATTAATTCTAACACTAACCCTAACACTAACTCTAAATCCGAACATTACCTCTAATTATGATCCTGCTTTTCTGTAAACCCTAACATTGCTCAAATCTCTAACCCTACCCTTATCATTAACTCCCGTGCTTCCCCTGGTTTTAACCCTCCCTTAGGATTAAACTCTAACTTCTAAACTTCTAACCTTACACCCAAGCTCAAGCTTTAGCACTAATTATTTCTATTTGATATGATTGTGAAAATTAATAAAAGGAAACCTTATGGGGCGCCTGGGTGGCTCAGTTGGTCCGGCATCCGACTTCAGTTCAGGTCATGATCTCACACTCCGTGGGTTCGAGCCCCGTGTCAGGCTCCATGCTGACAGCTCAGAGCCCGGAACCTGCTTCAGATATTGTGTCTCCCTCTCTCTCTGCTCCTCCCCTGCTCATGCGCACGCTCTCTCTCTCGCTCGCTCTCGTTCTCTCTCAAAAACAAACGTTAATTTTTTTTTTTTTTAATTTTAAAAAAGGAAACCTCATTTAAAATGGAGTTGAGTGGCCAGAAGGGGGCGCTCTCCCACGCTACCACCACCTTCAGCTCTTTGTATCCCCAATAGGAAGAAGCCTTTATACTACTTCACTACCCCAGTGGGAAGAAGAAAGGTTGTTTGTTTGTTTGTTTGTTTGTTTTTAGCCCAGCAACAGCCCAGCCAAGGGGAGACAGTCACAACTCTGCCGATGAAAAGCCACCACACTTCCAACTCTCAGTTTACTCCAGCGGACTTTTGGTGTGTTACAGCCCCTCTCAACTTCCCCCTTTCCTCTACAAGAGAACGTTCCTCTCCTTTGTTCTCCAGATTTGCCTGCGGTTTTGCCAGAGCTTGCTTGTCCCAAATTACCATTCTCTATTTCTGAATAAACCCATTTTTCCTCGCAAAGTAACTGGCAGTTTTATTTTTTAAGGTTAACATTATTCGTTGTATTATGAGGATCATGTATGGAGCACCAACGATGTGCCGAACACGAACGTGCTTTCTTTTATGTGGATGCATTGGTATATTTACAATCTCTCCTTTGCTGTTGTCGAAACCAAGAAATCAGAGGGGTAAAGGGACTTCACCTAAGTCACACTGCTGGAAAAAGCCGAGTGCACTGTCTGGTTTCTAAGCCTGTGCTGTCCCCAATATGCCCTAGGGCTCCTTGTTAGTGCCCCATAGTGTTGGTTTGTAATCTCCCCAGAACCTTCCCAGGTGTAGTAGGAAATCAGCCCCTCCCTGTACTTGGAAGGCGGGAGAGACCAAAGAAAGAGGCAGGCCCCTTCAGGTCGCTAAGTGGTGGAATTAGTCAGTAAAGGGAACTTACACCCAAGGCTGGTCTTGGGCGGCGACAAGACAAGTAGATGTCCACACCCTTCTGCCACAGGTTAAACGTTTAGATAGCCGCCTTAACTGGATTCAGTCACCTATACCCTGCAGGTGTTTTCAACACATCACCATCTCAAGGCTGTGTCCTTGGAGCAGCCTTTGGGAGCAGGGAAAGAAAGGAGAACACTCACACCAGGGACATGGGAGGGAGCTGGGAGCCTCTTATTGCTGGGGTCCTGCTCACGAGTCGACCAGAGCTTGTGTCTTCTCAATGACGTCCCCAATGGTTACATCTGTCATGACCAGCTTATAAATCTCATTTGCTCCCCCCTCTTTTGCAAAGAGCCCTCAGCGGTCAGCAAGGGATTTCACCAGCACGGAGGTGGCTCCTTTGGGGCTATCTGACTGCACTGGAGGCAGATGCCACAGCAACAATACAGGCACATGCAGGAGAACGCACAGATTAGCACACCGATCACCAATATCAGTGACAACTTGTTTCCTAAGGGCCCCATGATCCAGACCATTGATGTATGAAATCCCCTAGGCTCAGGATTTCCTCACTCAGGGTGTTTACTTGTGTTTTCACATGATTTAATAAAGATGATACTCTAGCAGACGCATCAGGTATAAACACACAACATTTTGTTTGGATGATGGCACAGGTACCTTCTTGCGAGGCGGTAATAATGTCCAAGACCATCCTATCTTGGAGGACAGCTCTTTGTTTGAGAGAGAGTGCAGGGGAGGGGCAGCGAGAGAGGGGGGCAGAGGACCTGAAGCGTTCTCTGGGCTGACAGCAGAGAGCCCAATGCGGGGCTCAAACTCATGAACTGTGAGACCATGATCTGAGCCAAGTCCGATGCTTAAACGATTGAGCCACCCAGCGGCCCCCAGCTTTTTTTTTTTTTTTTCTTTCATTAGAGTCATTTCAGTGTTCAGTAAGGATAGGCTTTGTTGGCTGTCATTCAGGGCTTGCTGAGCGAATTTACTAAGGGCTTGTTTCTATATGTGCTACAGCATCCTCCAGCCAATGGAGGGAACAAAAATGGCAGCCAAATGAACATACCAGTGAAAGAATGTACCCATCTCACCTTAAAAGGAGAGAGGTTAGCAGCTATTGTTACTATGAAGCAGATTGTCCCCTTTCCTCAGGGAAAGCCCAGGGTACAATGGCCCAACCAGCCAGGTGGAAGCCGTGGCCAAAGATGTGTGACACACAACCACTGGGTTTGATTTGGTGCCATCCAATAAATACCTAGGCAGCACAACCAATCAGTGCCGACCCAGTCACTATCCCTTAATATGACAGAATGACTACACTGTTCTTGTGGTATCCATTCCATATTTCTAGTACAATTGGCTTGATTCTGCTTAGAGTCATTTTTTTGTTCCCAACATAGGGGTGCCCAGGTGCTCAAATGTCTATAACCCAGATTAAGCCACATAAACCTATCCCAAGTCTGAGCATGGCCATCCACAGTTCTGACGGTGGTATTTCTAGGGCTTTCCCGCCCAGCAACCTTATGGGCTCCCTTTAGCTTGTTTGACAGAAAAAGAATACCCGTGCCCAGTATCATTGGCAACGTGTGCCCTAGGCCCGGTTTCTGGATCAGTATTGGTAACATCAGGTGAACTAAGGGTGCTAGCCCTAGCTTGTTCTTTAGCGTAACACTTTGGGGCCTTTTAATCCCTTTCCTGGAGGGGTGATACCCATCACGGCAATCCTGACAAGCTAGAGAGGGGCTGCTGTCCACATACCCGACAACTGAATTGATTTCTTTGTCGGGCCTACGAGTTTGCTACCGTATAAATGTATGTCCATCAGGCACCCATCCCGTGGCTGGGCACCACAGGAACAGCAGAAGTCTGAGGTCAAAAAGACAGATATTGCATAGGAAATTGTATGGGGAGGTCTTCCTCTTCTATAAGAATTACGCCTGCGGCCTGATCGTGAGAAGTTAATGTGGCTGCAGCTTTAGGAAGCTGACCAGGTTGTGTGTACCATACCTGCGAGGCACTGCTCTCACCCATGAGGAGCATGGACCGGGGGTGGGATGTGCCCGACCAGGACCTCTGTCTTCTCCCCTCTGTGTAGGGGAGTCCAAGTAAAGTGCATTTCAACGGGTCCGGCTTACAGCAGGGTAACAGGATCCCCGTGGACACTGAGGAGTTGCCGCTCACCCAGGGTGTCAAGTAACTCACCCGTGCCATCAAGACGGCCCATTGCCAACGTCATCTCCCAGGCGTGATGGCGCTTGGCGTTCTCAACAGCGTGGCTCATTGATCTATGATGAGAGTCAGGGCAATAGCTGTCTCCTGCAGTTCCATACCTTTGCAGAACCGGGTGCCGGGGCAGTGGTCCTCCGTCTGGCATATGGGTTCTACTGATTGGTCACTCAAATGTATTAAAGCCTGAGCAGTCCTTTAGTCTACCTGGCCAAGGTGGTTTTACCTACTAGGAATGGAATCTGCTGTTGTAATATTCCATCTCCCCTTTCTAGCCACGCTGCGGCTTACAGATTCGAGGGGACAGAGAACCTCCGTCTAATGTCACATTCTTTCACCCAATCTTCTACATGATGACCTTTGAAATGTGACCTCTGTTCACTGTCTATTCAATGAAGCTTTCCGTACATGGTACTCAGCTTCTCTGATCCCCTAATGGTGGCAGGCTGGTTTGCACGGTGACAGGGGAAAGCTTGGGTTAGGCCGGAAGCAGCGTCCACACAAACCCAGGCACATTTAGAACCCCGACTCACAGGGAGGGGACCAATATAATCAATTTGCCGGTCCCTCACTGGCTGGGAACTCTGATGGCTGACCCCAGACTTCTTGGCTTTCTTGAGAACACACGGGACATGCTGTCACTGCATTAACAGTCACTGTACTTTGAGAGCCATCTGGTATTTTTGGCAATATGTCATCGCATCCAGGTACTACTGTGGCCACTCCTTCTATGAACCCAATCCGTTGTATCTACTGAAGGATCCATTGTCAGGACTTGTACCGGAGCGAGGGCACCAGCTTCCTGATTGCCAGGGGGTGTCAGTGCCTTCTGATCGGGGACATGGAAAACAGTGAGAACTGCTTTGGCTCTAGCAGATGGACCCAAACGTCTTTTCGTATATCCTAACCCCACGAAGGCGTATTCGCAATCATCTACCTCTCATTGAGCCATAGGGTTAATCTCCTTAAAACAGCCCAACTGTCCGCAGAAAGGGTTCAGAGCCAGCGGTCATGAGTGATCAAAAAAGCCAGACAGCTCCGAGTTCAGCCTGCTGGTTGCTGTGGTTTGTTCCTATTTCCGTCCAGATGGTGTCAGTGTTGGACTGAATAGCGACCACAAGTCCTTGTGGATGGATTGCTTCGGCTAAACCCATCTGGATGGAGTCTATCTTTGGGAATTTCCCTTGCCCCCTCTTTACGGGCGGCAGGGGCCTCTACAGTAATAGGGGCAGGGGTATCTGGAGGACCTACATCCTCCGCAGGACCGAGGAGTGCCTACATGTCTGGAGACGGTGGGGTGGTTGACAAGATGGTCCTCTGCTACAAATAGGCATGCCACCTAGTCAGAGTGGGGTTTTGAACCGCAACAGAAGTGGGTTGCTGGAACGCATTCCCACCCCACCCCTTGATAGGCAGGGAAGTTCCCACCACAATGTGCTGTTTATTAGCGAGAGGCTCTACCCAGAGGAGCGCTGTAGACACCGCTACGAACTCTTGCTCTGTGGGGGGATAACAAACTCCTTCCCCCTTCCAGAGCTGAGACCAACATCCTGGGGAAGCTATCTTTTTCTGCTGTTTCTGCCACAGTGCCCAACTCATACCTTCTGGAGTCACAGACACGCCTCTCTCAAACGGCAGCCTGCTTGGGAGATGCCAGAACTTTAACCTGCTTTACAAGTGTATTTGCCTTTGCAAACATGGCTCCCTACCATAATCTACAGCCCCATACACGCCCTTTCTTCAACAAGTGGTGTGAGGGACAGAGGCACTGCGTCGGGTGGGGAAGAAAAGTCCTCCCCAACCCCCATATCCTTACAAAGCCTTGCACCTCTTTCATTCACATCCTTGGGGGTTGGATAGGCTTACACCTTATAAATCACAGCTTCTCACCCAACCAGATGGCTCCCAAAAACCTTGTGACAGTGGCTGGGCCTTGGATTGTCTGTACATGTTAACATGATTATCAACAACGTAATGGGCCCCGTTTTACTGATGTGACGAAGGAGAACGGGAACAGGTCTTGGGCCAACATCCTATGACCTGTGGTGGGGCGATGCAGATAACTGTGGGGAAGCACTTTGAAAGATCCATTATTGCCCCTTTCATGTGAAGGCAAGTTGATCTTTTGTCTCATTGGCCAGGGATATACTGGAAAAAAAAAAGCATTTGTTAAATTCAGCACAGCATGGGACGCTCCTAGGACCATGGCCAAGGTATCCAAGATAGTGGCAACACTGGGCACAGCCCTGGGGTGGGGCGGGCACGACCTTGTTCAGTTCTTGGTAGTCCACCACCATCTTCCATGAGCCATCTGGCTTTTTACTTTTTTTAATTAAAACAATTTTTTGAAGTTTACTTATTTTTGAAAGAGAGAGCACGAGCAGGGGAGGGGCAGATAGAGAGGGAGACAGAGAATCCGAAGCAGGCTCCGCACGGGCAGTGCAAAGCCTGGCAGGAGGCTCAAATCCACAAACTGTGAGATCATGACCTGAGCCAAAGTCGGACGCTCAACCGACTGAGCCACCCAGGCGCCCCACGTCTGAGCCATAACAGGTTGTGGTGAAAGGAACAGCTTTGAATCCAAATGACAGCCCTGCCTTAGTTTAAAGCTAGGTTCTCTTTTCTGCTTATTATGGATCTTTGATAAGAAATACAATTGCTGAGAAGTCTGTTTTGCTTGCTGTTTGCTATGAGCATTGTGAGACCTTTCCTGATTGTAACCGCTGTGTAGTAGAATGGGCTGTAAAACTTCCTAAATGTAGTCTGATATGTAATGGAATGAGTGATTGTATACAAACTAACCGGCATTTCTCGCTTCTGTAAACCTGCTTGCTTAGCACATTCCTCACCTACCCCCTTCCCCCTTTCTTCCTCCCGCCACACATAAAAACCTCCCCTGTGCTATTTGTCTCTGTCTATAAAAACGCTATACCAACGCTGATCGTGGCCTCTTGCGTCACCGGCGACGAGTGCGCAGAGGACCAGGTTCGAACCTGCAATAAACGACCCTTGCCGCTTGGCTTTGACTTACGACTCTGGTGGTCTTTTGTGGGAAGTTTTGGAACTTCAGGCATTACAGTGGAAAGCCCCGTGGACAGGGTGTACAATGCTCGATGTACTTCTTAGAAAGTTTCTCTTATTTCCTTAGGCTTCTCAAGCTGTTTATGTTGTTGGAAAGTTACTATTCTTCGTGTGGGTGGCAGGCTTACCAGCTCCCAGTTGGTGTTTCCCGCTGGTTTGATTACTCTAACCTGGAGGCAGAATTCACCAACAGACATTTGCAGGGTTTGACCCTGTAGGGTAACAATACCCAGTATGTTCTCTGGTATTGGAAATAAAAACCTCGCATTCTTGGGCCGGGGCAGGAGAATGCCCAATCTACAGTGTCAGAAAGACCTTCCTGACCATAACTGTTTGCCGTCCATAACCATCATGGCACTTAAGGGGGCCAGAAAACTTCTGGGGGCGACCGTGTATTAGAGTACATTCAACTCTGTTATACACCAGAGCCATCACGTTTTGTTTATTTCTGGAGGATCCATGAACAGTGAGCTCAACATGAGGCCTCTGATCGCCTCCAATGACCCTCACCTAAAGGCAGTTTTGGCCTGCGTCCTATACCCAGAGAGCGGAAGGCATTTGCCCCAAATACGACTGTATCTCTGAAGGCTGTTGATTGTAAGGGCAGCTGGGGCAAGTCTAAACTGCTGTTCAGATTTTAAGGCTTTCTACCGACCAACCAACACACTGTTAGGTTGTTGGTAAATCTGTTCAGGTGGGGTACCTGCAGCGATAAGATCACAACACATTTGCTTCCTGGTTATTCTTACTAAACCTTCCCAGCCACCTAGGGTAGCATCTTGACTTTGTGAGCTTTCCTTCTATTTGGGGCCTTTCCCACAGCCCGTATCTGTTCCTAGAATCTGTCAGTTTCCCCCAGATCGGCAGTGGATTGCCCAACATCATAAATATCCTGTCCCACAACTGAGCTCAGCATGGATTATCAGCAGTCCGTATCACGCGCTGGGGGTAGACTGGAGAAACTTGACTTCCATTCCTGCAGTGAATGTGGCCCCATCAGGGTCTTTGGAGAAAGGGGCATAGACTGCCTGTCTCATTCCCACCTCTCTAAGAATTTGCTTTACCTTCTGTATAGATGCTCAGGGTCCCACATTCCCAGGGAGATCCCCCTCTTTGGGCCAAGCCTCCCTGCAAGATAGAATGATCCAATCTATAAGAATGAGTACCTTGAACCCCCAGCTGGAGGGCAGGGCATGTGGTGATGTTGCTTATCCTCTCTGCCTCCTGCTTGGTCAGAGAAATGCCATCGCCCCCATAGTACTAACCACACCTAGATACTTCCCCTGGCCTCTTGTTGGAACTTGACATCAATACGTTCAGCTGAAGCACCTTCACTCATCATGAACATTTCCTGAAACAGGGGCTACCCCACTGGCTGGAGTTGCTGTTCCGGTACTTTGCTTTCCTTTGTATTAGAGGTTGGACGGCTCCAGGCTTTTTGTCTGTTTCACTGTCAAATCACAACGTCTTCCTCTTCGCTCTCTTTGTTTTCCCAGGGACTCCACCTGGTAACACCCCGATCAGGCTTTGCCACAAGCATTCAGATCTTAACTTGAGGTATCTCGTGCCCTCCTAGCTTGGACTAGACCTTGGTGCCTAGAGACATTCAAGTCCACGACCTACCAGGACACTTGCTTACAGAACTGGCAAGAACTTACATGGAATCTGCTCCTGAATGCTACGACATTTCAACATCTCTCCTGGATGCTTCCAGGGAGAATTCTGCAGGGCTTTAAGTGTCAAGGATATGTGTTCTCGGTCAAGCATTGGAATGTGGAGTTTCTCCAGTGATCGGTCTCCTGACCCCATCCTTGCTCTCTCCTGCTCGCTTTCTTCCTCTTTCTGATCTGTGGCTTTTTTTTTTTTTTTTTTTTTTTTAGCTTTACAACTATTTTTTAACAATAAATACTCAAGGGGAGCAGAATATGCCACCTCCAAATGTGTCACTTTGGCACGTGGACCGTTTTGAGCTGAAGGCAACCAAGGCCCAGCAGACTCAGGACAAACTTTACCAGTCCCTTCACTACCTAAAAGGATTTAGATAGGGGGCCTGTACTGGAAAGAGTGCTGTTCCCAGAGATCACTTTATTTTTTATTTATTTATTTTTTTTAAATGAGCAAGACTTACCTGCACGGCAGGGCAAATATCTGATTACCAAACATCTGCTTTGCTCACCTTCCTGTGAACTATTCTCCTCCCCTGTGAAGCGACAGACCCCTATCCCAATCCTTAGCTCAGAATGGCATAGAAAGCACAACTGTCCAGCTTGTCCTTGGGTCTCACATTTTTATGGAGCTCCTGTATGTGCAGAATTTCTTAGTCTGTCCCATGTCAATTGGACTGTTAGACTAGCCAAAGAACCCAGAAGGCAAGAAGGGAAAATTTTTCTCCGCCCCCACCATGCAATCGGTATTGCGGAAAGCAATACATGGTAAAATTTTCTTGGGATTATGTTTCGGCCATTTTGTAGCGCTATAATCTGTACATCTGGGGCTGGGAGTAGGCGTGCGGATTCACTGCAAACAGACAGGAGGGAAGTCTGGGGGTGAGAGAAATGTTCTAAAACGGAATTGTGGTGATGATAGCACATCTCTATCAATCCACTAAAAATTATCGCGTTATACCCTTATAATAAGTACCCGTATTATTTTGAATGGATGCTCTGTGAACAGTGCATCCAAGCAGGTAACAAAAACAAGGACACCACACTGAGTTTGGCCACCTCTGGGCAAACTACAACCCACGTCGCCCCTGAAGCTTCATGAGAGACTGGACCTCGTATCTAGATGGAAACTAAGGGTTTGGGCAATCCTATTGGTTTTTCCAAGACACTTTGAGTTTTTCACCCTATCATTGCTGGGTTTTGGAATAAACTAAATCACTCAGCTGCCTCCTTGTCCTGATGCCCCAATTCAGAAATGACAGTTCAGAATATGGCCTCTTTAGCAATGGGAGTAGAGGCCAAGTGCCCTGGAAATGCCTCTCCTGAAAGCAGCGGCGAAGCACACGCTCGCATATCTGTGCGACTTCTCAGTCCCTCTGCCTGGTGTTCCAAGATGATCCCACAGGCTAGAAGGTGTCTCAAGGAGCTGTGGCCTCAAGAGAAAGGCACCGGCTCCTTTATTTTGTTGTAGAAAGCACTCTGTGGTTCAATGTGGGGAAACGTTTGCTCATTACCCTGCCACAAGGCAATCCGTGGCCCTTCTACCCCCAAATGTACACCATTTTCCCGGAAGCAACTAAAGAATGATTCGAAAATCACATATTTCTTACAGATGGCTTACCAGCTGAAGTCACTGGGTTTATGCCTAAGTGTTCCCTCTGTTCACTAACCAGCAGTTAAGAGAAGCTTGATAGCTCAATGAAACGAGTAGTAACAAGAGAAAGGGTAGACCAGAGAGAGAACCAGAAACAAACAACCCAAAGGGGCTCTGGTAAGATTATACTCATTGCTGGAGGTCTGGAAGTCTGTGTGTTGAGTGTCAGCTGGCTGCATCCACTCAAGAGCTGCTAGTCTGTGGCTCCACATGGGACAGAACTGAAAGCTTTACCCCGAGCCACACACAGATCTATCTGGGAAGGGTGTTAAGTTCCACTGCCTGAACGGACTTAAGCACGAGCTATAACGAATCACCGGCAGAACACTAAGCTACACGAACCCACGGATAACTCCTAGGAAGGCAGACTTAAACATAAAGACAAGGGGAAGAAACAAAATTGTGTCATCAAAGGCTGCACACTGTGGAGGAAATAGGTTTCTCAGAATTGGGCCAGACAGGCCATTACGAAACAAATAAAAAATAAATAAATAAATAAATAAATAAATAAAACAAGCCCTAATGGGTAATCAGAATCCAGAGTTGCTAATATATCATCATATATTATCTAAACTATCCAGCTATCCATAGAAAAATATAAGACATGCAAAGACACAAGATGGTGTGACCCATGTTCACACACGCAAAAAGCAGACAATAGAATTTGATTCTGATGGGGCCCAGGTCGTAAACTCACATTTCATGGGATGGAGCCCCAGATGGGGCTCCACACTGACACGGAACCTGCTTGGGATTTTCTCA
>NC_064817.1:90046867-90143573 GCF_023721935.1 Panthera uncia
TACATGTGTATTATTATGAGACTATAATAGAGTGCGTGTTTCAGCCATGTCAGAGAAGTCAGAGACAAAGAAATGATATAATCAGCTTTTGATAGTATTATCAAATTTGATTTGATTTCTCAATTTTTGATTAACAGTGTTTCATAAAATGTGTTTAGAAATCATCTTCCTGAACCATATCTCCAGAACAGTTTGAATAACAAAGGTAGATCTTTCCTCGAAGCTTGGAAAGTCTGCACTTCGAAAACAAGGTCGAAGGGTTATAAAATCTTGCCCCGGGGATTTTCTTTGGGGTTAGAAGGAAATCTCATTGCCAACCTTCTTAATTTCTTCCCATGGTAATTTATCCCTTCTTATGTTCTATCTCTTCTAGAAGCAGTTTTGATTTCAAATTACTAATTTCTTTTCACTTGTAAATATATTTGCATAAATGCGGTAAAATACTTCTATTTCTTTTCATTTTTACCTATGGTTGTTTCCCCATTCTTAGTCCTAATTCAATGTATTAATTCTTTCTAAATAAATTTCCCGATTATTTCAGACAGCTTGCAACTCTTTTTTTTTTAATTCTTTTTAATGTTTTTATTTACTTTTGAGACAGAGACAGAGCATGAGCAGGGGAGGGGCAGAGAGAGAGGGAGACACAGAATCCAAAGCGGGCTCCAGGCTCTGAGCTGTCAGCACAGAGCCCGATGGGGGGCTCGAACTCACGGAACAGAGATCACGACCTGAGCTGAAGTCGGACGCTTAACCGACTGAACCACCCAGGAGCCCCAAGCTTGCAACTCTTATATTTTACAAATTGCATTTCTTTGATGTACTGATTACATTTCACCTGCTCTTTTTCAGTATTTACAAGAATTGGCTTAATCTCCTAGTAGTTATTTTAACTCTGTAAAAACCATTTGAGTCTGTATTTCCTTACCAGCACAAATGTAAGAATATTTATTCCCTTCCCAAATGTAGCATGAGATATGAATTTTACTTTTAGGCTCTTGTTTATATGTTCCCTCTAACCAGTTTTCACTAACAATCGCAGGGACTTTCTTATCCATATTATTTATTTATTTTGCCTATTCTTCGGGCTCTACGAGGAGGTGTTTTTGACATTTATTGCAAATCTAAGAATACCCTTGTGTTACTCTTGCACATAAAGGATAGCTTAGTTGGACACAGAATTCTTGAGTCAGATTATTTCCCCCTCAAACTTATGTTCTGCTACCCAAATGTCCTCAGGCTTTTTGGTATTCTGATACTATTTTGATATTTTCTTTTGTGAGTGATGTTATTTTCTGACGTGGTTGTATGAATGCTTATAGAATTTTACTTCATTTTTAAAATCCATCCACTTGGTCTAGTCTGAAAACCCTTTGTGTAGATAAGGGAATTTTTTTTTCCTATGATTTCTTGTTTCTTTTGAGCCATGTACTCTGTTTTATGCTTTTAGGGGAACCTGTGATATGCATGTTAGACGGGCCGTATCATTTTTTTATGCCTTATTCGTAAATTATTATTCGTAAATTATTATTTTATTCGTAAATTATTTCTAAGTGCCGGCATAATTTCTTAAACTGGACTCTGATTGGGGCACTAGGGATGCTGTCAGTCAAGTGGCCCAACTCAGTATCAGCTCAGGTCATGATCTCATGGTCGAGAGATTGAGCCTCCTCTCAGGCTCCTACCTAACAACATGGAGCCTGCTTGGAATTCTCTCTCTCCCTCTCTCTGGCCCTCCCCCACTTGCACTGTCTCTCTTAAGATAAATCAATAAAAACATTAAAAAAAACCGGACGCTTGTGAACTGAATTTCATGTTCTGAAATACCCGACATATTATTAACTGAGTATATTTTTTAATTCGAATGTTTACCTGAATGTCGTTTATGATCTCAAATCATTTTCTTCTTTGACGGATGCGATGTCCTCCTGTCTGCTCTAACTATGCTACTGTTTTGGTCAGAATTGTTATTGCTTTTGTCAGTGCAGTGGTTACAAAGTTGCATACATTTCAAATCATCTGCTTCTCCTTTATTTTCTGATAAGCCTTGTTATTTTTAGTGAAATATTGTGATATTTGAGATTTCTTTTTCTGGAATGCATACCTGTATGTATCCTGTCATTTAATTTGGATTAAAGAGAGACCTGTCAGCCTAAAAATTCACCCCGCAGTGACAGTCACCAGTGTGCTCAATGGTTTTTCTATTGCTTTTTCTGGGGTAGTCCTAAAGTAGCTAGGACATCACCCAGAGCCACTGAGTTGTAGAATTCTGGTGGTATAAGTGTATATAGTACCTTACAAAATTTGGCCAGTCATATATGATGGTCATGGCACTATGCTTCTTTTTTTTTTTTAATGTTCATTTTTTTAATTTTTTATTTTTTTTAATTTTTTTTTTAACATTTATTTATTTTTGAGACAGAGAGAGACAGAGCATGAACAGGGGAGGGGCAGAGAGAGAGGGAGACACAGAATCCGAAACAGGCTCCAGGCTCTGAGTGGTCAGCACAGAGCCCGATGCGGGGCTCGAACTCAGGGACCGTGAGATCATGACTTGAGCCGAAGTCGGACGCTTAACCGACCGAGCCACCCAGGCGCCCCGAATGTTTATTTATTTATTTTGAGACAGAGAGATTATGAGCAGGAGGAGGGGCAGAGAAAGAGGGAGAGAGAGAGAGAATACCAAGCAGGCTTCGACCTGGGGCTTGAACCCACGAACTGTGAGATTGTGAGATTGTGACCTGAGCTGAAATCAAGAGTCGGGCACTTAACCGACTGAACCACCCAGGCCCCCGGGCACAATGCTTTCTGTTTCATTGTCAAGCTTGTTCTCATTGGGAATCCTTCTGGATCCCATTTTAGTTATTATGCATTCCCATCGTTGAATATCTTATCAAAATCTGAAATACCTCTCTTCTCTATGTTCCCCTCCATCTAATTCACTATTTATAAAATGAAGGAGATAAAAATTTCAAACCACCAAGAAACAGCTGTCAAAGAGTTTCTATATAGCTCCCTTTATTTTTTACCTAATATAATATTAATGGTCAAATATTACTTGCAATGATTTTCAGATATCTGTTAGTGAAGTCTCTTTCTTTGTGAGGTTTTTTTGTTTTTTGTTTTTTTTTCCGGAAGTCAAAATAGTTTTATATCTCTTCCAAATGGAAGGGAAAAAAAAAAAAGGCAAACCCAAAGTCAAGCTTCACAGACATATAATGGTAACTGCTTTGGAAGGGAAAATTGTCCTAATCTCTACTTTTGTTACCTTTCCTGAGGCAATACTAATTGACAGTAATGAAATTCATCTCCATTCAAGGCATTAAAAGATTTTCTTTTCCTATTCTATAATACAAACATTAAAAAGTTGTATGCACCGGGGCACTTGGGTGGCTCAGTCGGCTAAGCGTCCAACTCCGGCTCAGGTCATAATCTTAGTTCATGGGTTCGAGCTCCATGTCGGGCTCTGTGCTGACAGCTCAGAGCCTGGAGCCTATTTCAGATTCTGTGTCCCCCTCTTTCTGCCTGTCCCCTGCTCACGCTCCGTCTCTCACTCTCAAAAATAAATAAACACTAAAAAAAGCTTTTTAAGTTGTATGTACCAAAAAAAGTTGCATGCATACATAGTTTCTGAGCAATGAGATATATAAACATGTTGCAGATTAATATATGTATCCATTCACTGCTGGTATTTACAACAATCATCTCTCTCTCTCTCTTTTAGTTTATTTGCTTTTTTGAGACAGGGGAGCACAGAGTGAGAGGGAAAGAGAGAATCCCAAGCAGGCTATGCACTGTCAGCTCAGAACCCAATGTGGGGCTCGAACTTATGAACCGTAAGATCATGACCTGAGCCAAAATCAGGAGTGGGACATTAGCTGATTGAACCACCCAGGCACCTCTATAAATCATCTCTTGAGATTGAATGGACAGATACTTTTAGTATTCTACTCTAGAACACTAATGACAGTTCATCAATCCCATATCTTCTTAAGAGAAGGAATGACTTTTACATGGCCAACTTCCCGAAACCATTTAGCCTGCAAGTAGGATTAGTTAAGGGTCTTCTGAAAGGTTATGTCTTATGATGAAAGGTGTGGCCAACTCCTCAGTGTGCTGATGTTGATAGGTTTGCTATCCACCCTCCCCAAGAAATTAGCTTTTATTGTTCTTTTCCTTCCTTCTAGAATTGCCTCCTTTTTAGACTTTCCCTTTGCAGGCTTTGGATATGAAGGTAGTGGCAGTACCCGTGTATTTTTTCTGTGTCTTTTTACAGATTTGAGCTTCTTGTTGGCAACCTTCTCTACCATCAGGGAGGAAGAAGTTCCTCTGTCCTTCAAGGTTCTTATTGCTGTACTAAGAATCAAAATGACATGAGACAGATTAACAAGAGAAAATCAAATTTAATTTCATACAGATAGAAATCCACACAGACATGGAAACTCCAAAGCCAGTCAGGCAAAATGAGGTAAATATGTCATTTTGAACTAAGGAGAAGGGGGTAGGGGCCTGGAGTCAGAGAGAAGGAATGTAGTTCACAGACAGATGAAAAAGGGTAGGGGCGCCTGGGTGGCTCGGTCGGTTAAGCGTCCGACTTCAGCTCAGGTCATGATCTCACACTTTGTGAGTTCGAGCCCCACATCGGGCTCTGTGCTGACAGCTCAGAGCCCGGATCTTGCTTCGGATTCTGTGTCTCCCTCTCTCTTTGCCCTTTGCCCATTCATGCTCTGTCTCTCTGTGTCTCTCAAAAATGGATAAAAGTTAAAAAAAATTTTTTTAAGAAGAAAATTCACCACAAGACATTATGTATTTGATCATATTTTGTATTATTATAAGGAAAATAATTAGAGAAGTTACAAGAAATGTATTAATACCTTTTTAGATAAGCATAGTAAATATAAACCACATTGAGTGTTGTAAAAATGAACTAAAAAAAGAGATGTGCACAGAACTATACAGTTGTTGGGGAGGAAGAATTTCTTCTGCCCTTAAAAGTCCTTCTAGCTGGACTAAGAACCAAATTGACAGGAGACAGATTAACGGGAGAAAATCAAATTTAGTTTTGTACATACTGGGAATCTGCACACATGTGAACTTCCAAAGACAGGCACCATGAGGCTTATAAAACCTCCTGAGCTAAGGCGAGGGGTAGGGATCTAGGGATCCAAAGGGGAGGGAGACCATCAGGAGGAAGATGAGGAGAGATGTTTGGAAAACCAAGGTTGCCCTGTTAACCAGATAAGTTTCTTAGGTTAAGAGGAAGCCTGTTAATAGCTCTCTTCCTTGTACAGGCAGGCAGCTGGGTGGGGGATAAAGAGTTTTTCCTGAATCTGCCGGGTTTTGATTGGTTTTAACTCAAAACAACATTTATGCCAAAGTGGTCCATCTTGGGGTGGCCTGCCCTTGGCCCCTACACAGTCATAAATTTGTTGGCCGTCATGAATTCATCTTTTCTTAATCTCTTAGAGAAAGCTGGCCATTCAAAATAGGATCGCTGAAACACATGTGACGTAATTAACCACGTACCTTTGCTATTCCTTTTATTGATTAAACCAACCATTGGAATTCCTGGAAGCGTTTGTCTGAATTATCGTCAAACTACTTCGAGGCTTTCACTGGTAGGTAAGAGTCAACTACAATAACCTCTGGCATTGTTCAAACACCTTCCACGTGACTTGTAGGAAAAATTAATAGTGTGAAAATTCATAAAGGGAAACCTCACCGAAATGCAGCACGGAGGGTTCTCGTGCCCCGTCACTCATCATCAAGTGTAAATCCAATCGGAGACAGACCTTTGCATGTGGATACTATTTGACCACCCAAGCAGGTGGAAGAAAGCTTTTCTCCTTGCCCAGCAACAGCCCAGCCAATGAGAGACCATCACAACTCAGCCGACTAGAAGCTACCATGCTTCAAAATCTCAGTTTACTCCAATGGACTTTGTGTCTATAACAGCCCTTCTTAATGTCCCCCTTTCCTTTACAAAAGAGCACGCCCCTTCCTTGTTGTCTACTTGCCTTTGGGTTTGCACGACTTTGCTTGTCCCAGATCACAATTCTTTGCTATTCTCAACTAAACTCATTGTTTGCTGGTAAAATAACTGACAATTTTTTTTTTTTTTTTTGAGGTTAACATTACTTGGTGATCAGAAGTGGGATCCACAGAAGACTCCTAACAGCTCTGAGACTGGTGGGCAAACAGGGGACGGTACCCACAAAGCCAATTGGGCTCACTGCTTTCTTGCTGACCCTGGGGTTTGAGGGTGAGTTTTTGCCTCGGTTTTGAGCCGCATACTTCGTGTTTGAGGTCTCCAGGCTTGATTTGGGACTTGTTTTAAGGCCTTGTTTATGTTTTTTGTCCTTTTTTTTGTTTTGTTTTATCGCAGAAAGTACTCATTAAGCCTTCGATTTGACTCCTTTTCAGAAGCAGATGGTTCCTATTGGAAGCGTGCCGGTTGGAAATACACAGGCCTTTGCTCTGACTCCCTTTTGGGATCGGACCGTTCCAGTTGGAACTGTGCCTTTTGGAACTAGTCCAGCCTTCAGTTAGACTCCTGTTTGGGACCAGATTCTCCTTACTGGAATTGTGCTACCCTGAGGACTGACTCCTTTCGGAACAGGACTGTTCTATTGAAATTCTGCTGGCCTGTGGTCTGATCCCTTTGGAACCAGACTATTTTAATAATACCTAAACTGGGATGTTTAGGAATTTTCTAGTTATTCTAAAGTAAAACCTCTAACAAATGGGATCCCAGTCATCAGAATGCATTCAGGGTGCCCCTCCCTACTGGGACTCTGCCAGGTTTTAGGTTTAAAAATTATGGTCTCTCCATATGCACACTTATAACTAAATAGACTGCCTTAAGCAGAAGTTATTTAGAACTTCAGTGGCCATTGTGGGGAACTTTCCATCTCTTCAAAATTGTTTCACTCAAAATTAAATTTGAAGGCCATGCCTCCTTAAAAAAAAAAGGAAAAAAAAAAAAACCAAACAGGATGCTTATTTTAAATGGTACCTTGAGGATTCCAGATGTTTTCAGGATTCTAAATTTACTTCCTTGCAAAATACTATTTCTTTCTTTTTTTTTTTTCTTTTTTTTTTAACGTTTTTTATTTATTTTTGAGACAGAGAGAGACAGAGCATGAACGGGGGAGGAGCAGAGAGAGAGGGAGACACAGAATCGGAAGCAGGCTCCAGGCTCTGGGCCATCAGCCCAGAGCCCGACGCGGGGCTCGAACTCACGGACCGCGAGATCGTGACCTGAGCTGAAGTCGGCCGCTTAACCAACTGAGCCACCCAGGCGCCCCACAAAATACTATTTCTAAATTAAGTGAAGCAAGCAAACAATTGAAAAAAGTCAAAATGGCTTCAGAGGCCTCTTTTTCCTCTCCCCTGTCTTCTTTATCTGCTGATACGTGACTGCCATCTTGTGCTCAGGGCCCACCTCTGGGACATCCTTTCTGAAGAACTTACTTTTTTCTCCAAATCTCTCCTCTGTTCCTCCTCTCCTGAACCTATTAAAAACTGCTTCTTCATTAGATGTTTTAACTGCTGCACAAGGTGGAACTTGTGCTCTCATAAAAACAAAATGCTGTGTATACATTCCAGATTGCCACAGAAACATTTCTGGATTTCTAACTGACATTAATACTCAAATTGGCCCTTTAAACAATCCCTGTCTTTCCTTTAGTGATTGGTTAAACCCCTGGAGGATTTTTGTCAACTACCAAAAGACTTCGCTTTCTTGTTATTCTAATTATGTTTTGCTATCTTCTCCCATGTCTGCCTGGTACCAAGACTCCATCTCTATAATAACTTCAAGCCAACAAATGATCCTTTCTACTCAAGGAGGTTCATATATGTCGTCCATGTTGGATTCAGGTCCCTCTGCCTTTTGTAACTCTCCTGTACTGAAAGGGCGGGCCTATGCCGGCGGACTCCATCTTGTTCTGTGTCCTTCACCTAGACCACGCCTCCTCCCCTTGAGTAACCTCCCGCTCACCCGTTCAAACTTCTTGATCAAAACACGCCCAGCGACTCCGACCCCTCCCCAGCCAATCGGCCGAGGCCACAGCCATTACCTCACCAACTACCCCTAGACCCCAATAAAACCTTTGTCCTTTTGAAACTCAGTCTCTCTCCCTGGTATCTCACCGCTGCGTCGGTGCAGGTAGGGGGTTGAGGTCGAGCTAACTCGAATAAAGGCTCTTTTGCTTTTGCATCGGACTCAGCTCCCTAGTGGTCTTTGGGGATCACAAATTCTGGGCATAACAGTACCTTTCCCCGACTGACCAATATTGACCCATAGGTAGGAGCATCTCTATACACCTACCCAGCCCCTACTGAAGATGAGAACTTCTTCTTTCAACAACTTTAAAGATTTAAGGGTCAAAATTATTCAGGGGGGATATGATGAGGGAGCATAAGACAAGCTGAGGGCAAAAGCGCAAGCTGCCACACTGCCCCCCCCCCCCCCAGGTGGGATATGTGTGGCATTCGTCAGGCATTCCTGGCTGCCCAAGAACAAAGGAAAGGAAACAAAATGGTTAACTGCTAGAGATCAGTTCATGCAAGACATGAGCCCCCATCAGTTGACAAATATCTGAGTAAATTATAAGAAAAAGGCAATCTTATCAATAGCCTAATCTCCAGAAACCTATAGACTCAGTTTCCTGGATCCCATAATATCACCCGCCCCCTCCCCCCTCCGTAGTGGTAGTGATGTGGAGAACAAAGGCAGAAAGAAATGGCAGATAAAATTAAATTTTCTTATAACCTGCAGCCCATTGACAAATAATTGAGGCAAATACCGAGTATAACATTTCTCCAGGAAGCCCTACTGTCTTGATGTTAATACTTCGCTAGAGGGAAAAACAACCTTAGTTTAACAATAGCCTGGCCTCCGGTAATCTGTGAGTCTTTAGCATGGGAAGATCCCTTTAAGAAACTTCCTCTTAACTCCATCTCCCCCAACTCCATAGTGTATAACAAGTTACTCTTCACAACCCCAGTGCAGCCCTTTCTGCCCACTGGTCCTGTCACTGTGCTTTAATAAAATCACTTTTGGCACCAAAAAAAAAAAAAAAAAAAAAAGCCTCTTTAAAGTTAAACCTTTTGAGGATCTAAATTAACCTCAAGTCTCTTACGTTCCCTGGACTGAGGCCAAATTGTAAGCCATAGTTACAAGGTTTTCTAAAGTGACTGAGGACCGCCCCCCCCACACACACACATAGATTTGCAGAAGAAGGATAGAGGTTTGTCCAGAAACTTCAAGCAATAAATGACACTGTTGTCCCTGAGCCCCCTGTTGTTCCCAACCTCCATTCACTCCTGACATCCATTTGCACTGAAAGCAAGTTGTTCACTGAAATCGATCTATGCAGTGCGTTTTTGAGTATTTCAGTTGAGTATTTGAGTATTTCAGGTAGCCAGTAGCTTTTTGCTTTCACTTGGGAAGAACAGAAATACACCTGGACAGTAATTCCCCAGGGTTTCACAGAGTCCTTCCTACTTTTCACAAAACTTAGAAGCTGATTTGCACAATATAAACATCGCTACAAGCTCTACGTTGTTATAATACATAGATGATCTGCTTCTCTGCTCCCCTTCTCAAACCTGTTTAGAGGAAGACAGCCTCCAATGGGAATGAAATTAAACATGGCTCCTGTGTCCAAAATTTATTAGATCCCATACTCTGTCAGCTGCTCTGGTTATTAAGATTCCTGGGCATGCCAGACTTGACTCCCCAGAGGCCAAAGTAATCCACCTTGCTATTTCCACCAAAAGTGCTGCTATGAAGGCAACCAACAGGTAAACCTTTGTCATGATCCAAAGGGATGGTCTCCCAAATGATACATTTTGGAAACATTGACAAAAAAATACCCAACAATGGTCCTAGAAAGGAGAAACACTACTAGAAATCTAACACTTGTTGGCTCAATAAGAAGACAAATCCGGTGGGGCACCTGGGTCGTTCAGCTGGTTAAGCATCTGACTCTTGATCTTGGCTCACGTCACGATCTCACAGTTTGTGAGTTCAAGCCCGATGTCAGGCTCCTCACTGACAGCGCTGAGCCTTCTTGGGATTCTGTCTCTCCCTCTCTCTGCTCCTCCCCTTCTCTCTCTCTCAAAATAAATAAGTAAACTTAAAGAGAGAGAGAGAGAGAAATCAGGTTTGGACCAAATAACAACCACCACCCCAATCAAGATGGCGTATATTGTAAAATAACAATCAAGATAAGTGCATTTTCAGAAGAGAAAAAAAATATGTATTTGGAGGAATAAATGAGGAAAATCATTCAGGAACACAATGGGGACAAAAGAGCCATAGGAGATTGTAGCCTTCCCAAATAGTAAAACGTATAGTCTCTATAATTAAGAGAGCGGTAAGGTGGTTCAGTTGGTTAGGCGACCGACTTCGGCTCAGGTCTTGATCTCAGTTTGTGAGTTCGAGCCCTGCATCAGGTTCTGTGCTGATAGCTCAGAGCCTGGAGCCTGCTTTGGATTCTGTGTCTCTCCCTCTCTCTGTCCCCTCCCCTGCTCACATTCTGTGCCTCTCTGTCTCTCAATAATAAATTAACATTAAAAAAAATTCAAAAAAAAAAAAAAGAGAGTGGTAAACTGGCATAGAAAAAAACAAACAATGGAATTTAGAAAATTCAGAAATAGACTCAACTGCGCATGGAAATTCAGTATAAGATAAAGATGGAATTTCTTAATAAGTGGCAGGAGGAATAGCTCAATTTCCGTAATGAAAACAAAATTGTTTCCATTTATCACAACATACATGCAAGTATATAAGAAAACATGGAGGCGTTTTACTATCACCTGGAATGAGGAAAAAATTTTCAATCCTGGCTCATAATCCAAACGCTATATGATAGACAATAAGTAATTCGGATTATTTTTTAAATTTACATGAAAAGAAACACCCTAAGCAAAATTAAAAAGACTAATGTAAACTTGAAAATAATATTTTCAATCTGTATGATGAAGAAAGACGAGCTCTCCTATCTAAAGAGCTTCCCAATATTGAGGGAAAAAACACAATTCTGTAGAAAAACGGGCAAAAGATATATGAACAGAGAGTTGACAGAAAGAGAATACAAATGGTCCTTAACCATATGAAAAGAACTTCAAATTTGTTCATATAGAAATTCAAATTTTCAGATTCTGTGTCTCCCTCTCTCTGCCCCTTCCCTGCTCATGGTCTGTCCCTCTCTCTCTCAAAGATAAATAAGCATTAAAAATTTTTTTTTTTAAATACTGGGGCGCCTGGGTGGTTCAGTCAGTTAAGCATCAGACTTCGGCTCAGGCCATGATCTCTCGGTCTGTGAGTTCAAGCCCCATATCGGGCTCTGGGCTGACAGCTCAGAGCCTGGAGCCTGCTTCAGATTCTGTGTCTCCCCCTCTCTCTGCCCTTCCCATGTTCACGCTCTGTCTCTTTCTCTCTCAAAAATAAATAAACTTTAAAAAAATTAGAAATTCAAATTATATTTTGAGTATGGAAAATTTCAAACATACTAAAATAGAATTATACAGTGAACCCCATGTACCCATCGCTCAGCCTCCTAAGTTATAGAAATGCAGCGGTGTATTCTGTAAATAAGCCACCCAGATCAAACCAGTCCCTCTCCAGGAACAGTTCTCAGCTTAAGAAAGCAGCCGTGTTCAATATTATGTCCCCTTTCTGAGGGCAGCCTGCATCCGATCGTGGTCAGTGAGAAAATACAAAGGCTTGACCCTTTGCTTCAAATCGGGACATCTCTTCTAGTTAACCTCAGCTCTGGAATTCTCTCTGGGATCTGCTGAGGGCCCTTGTTCATGCACATCAAATTTTAACTTCTCCCTTTGCCCAACACCACTTCGATCAAATCAGAGTCTGTTTCCTGGAGACCTGACCTGTAACAAATTTAAATCAAAACACATTGAGAAGTCATTTCTCACCTATTGGATTGGCCAAAAATCTAAGAATTTGACAACATACTCTGTTGGCAAGGCTGTAAGGGTAAGGCATTTCTATGTTGCTAGTGAGGAAGGAAAACGATGCAATTCATCTGGAGAAGAATTGGCAGTATTTAGGAAAATTCCACATACATTGACTGTTTAACCCAGGAACGACTAGTCCCAACGAACTATCCCAAAGATGAACTGGTAAAACCAGTAAAGAACCCAAGAATCCATCAATAAAAGACCTTTCGAATAACGTATGGTACATTCGCATAATAAAGTAGTCAGCAGCGAAACAATGGGCAGAGAAGAAGAGCTCTATATATTTCAATGGGGTCATCTCAAGGACACGTTTTTAAGTAAAAACAACAAACTGCCAAACAATGTATATCATATGTCACCTTTTATCTAAGAAAGGGGAAATACAAATGTATGTATGTTTTCGCTTGTATTAAAACAGTGCTGAAAGAATTAAAGAAGGCTTAAATAAGATGGAAAGATATATTACATGTTTTGTAATGTTTATTTTTTTATTTTGAGAGAGAGAGAAAGTGTGCACACGCACTCACGAGCCAGGGAGGGGCAGAGAGAGAGTCAGAGAGAGAATCCCAAGCAGGCTCAATGCTGATCTCATGATCGTGAAATCGTGACCTGAGCTAAAATCAAGAGTCGGATGCTTAACAGACCGAGCCGCCCAGATGCCCCAAGAGATACTATCTTTACGGTTGAGGAAGACACAATATGGTAAAGATGTAATTTCTCTCCAAATTGATCTATAAATTCAATACAATGCCAAATGAAACCCCAAAAGCCTTTCTGTGGAATGTCACAATCTGACCCTAGAATTTACATGGAAATGAAAAAGACCTAGAATTGCCAAAACAACTTTGAAAAATAACAAATTTGGAAGGCTAACACTGCCAGTTTTTAAGGTTTTATTATAAAGCTACAGTAATCAAGACAGTGGTCCTGTCGGGAAAATAAACAAATAGATCAATGAACAAAATTAAGAGTATAGAAGTACACACACATCCATGTGGACAACTGGTTTGTGGCACAGACTCAAACACAATTTAGTGAAGAAATTACAGTCTTTCCAAGAAATTGTGCTGGAACGATTGCATATTCACATAGAAAAAAATTAACCTCAATTCATAATGTACACCGCCTAGAAACGTTAAATCATTAACCAAAGTGTAAAACCTAAAAATATAGGGGCTCCTGGGTGGCTCAGTCGGTTGAGCATTCAACTCTTTTTTTTTTTTTAACATTTTATTTTATTGTTGAGTGACAGATAGAGAGGAGCATGAGTGGGAGAGGGGCAGAGAGAGAGGGAGACACAGAATCCGAAGCAGGCTCCAGGCTCTGAGCTGTCAGCAAAGAGACGGACGTGGGGTTTGAACCCACGGGCCATGAGATCATGACGTGAACCGAAGTTGGACCTTAACCAAGTGAGCAACCCAGGCGATCCAAAAAACAACCCAATTTTTAAAAAGACAAAAGGTTTGAACAGATCCTTAACCAAAGAAGATACATACTGTTCACAGATGACATGACCGTGTATGTAGAAAACCTAAGAGTTGACAAAAATCTCCTGGAACTAATGGAAGTATAGGAAAGGTACAGAACACAAGGTTAATATAGAGATATCAATTGCTTTTCTATATATCAGCTATGAACAAGTGGAATTTGAAATTAAAAAAGCAATACCATTTACATTAGCATCCCCCAAAATGAAATACTTAGGTATAAATCTAAGAAAATATGTATAACATCTATATGAGGAGGGGTGCCTGGGTGGCTCAGTCAGTTAAGCATCTGACTCTTGATTTCAGCTCAGGCCATGAGCTCACAGTTCGTGAGTTCAAGCCCCATATTGGGGTCTGTGCTGGCAGCACGGAGCCTGCTTAAGATTCTCTCTCCCTTTCTTTCTGCCTCTTCCCCACTCATGCTGTCTCTGCTCTCTCAAAACAAATAAATAAAGATCTCTTTAAAAAAAGACCTATATGAGGAAAACTACAAAACTCTGATGAAAGAATTCAAAGAAAAACAAAAGGAATGGGGAGATAATCCATGTTTATGGATAAGAAGACTCAATATTGTCAAGATGTCTTTTCTTCCCAACTTTTTCTATGGAGTCAATGCAACCTTAAACAAAATTCCAGCAAGTTATTTTTTTGGTATCGACGAACTAATTCTCAAGTTTATATGGAAAAGCAAAAGGCCCAGAATCGCCAACACAATATTGAAGGAGATGGACAAAGTTAGAGGACTCATGCTGCCTGACGTTCGGATTTATTATGAAGCTACTGTAACCAAGATAATGTGGTATTGGCAGAAGGATAGACAAATAGATCAACGGAACAAAATAGAGAGCCCAGAAATAGTCCCACATAAATACAACCAACTGATCTTCGACAAAGGAGCCAAGGCAATACAATGGAGCAAACGTAGGCATTTCAACCAACGGTGCTAGAAGACCTGGACATCGACATGCAAAGAAATTAATCTAGACACAGACATCCTTTGCAAAAATTAATTCAAAATGGATCACGGATCTAAAGGTAAAGTGCAAAACTTCAAAATTTCTAGAAGATAACATAGGAGAAAACCTAGGGGACCTTGGGTGTGGCAATGACCTTTTGAAATAGTTGGCACACCGTGTTACATTAGTTTCAGGTGTGTAACACAGTGATTTGACAATGTTCTGCTATGCCCACCTCAAGTATAGCTACCATCTATCACCATATAATGCAATATAATGCCGTCGGCTACATTCGCTATGCTGTACCTTTTATCACCATTACTTATTCGGTAGACACAACACCATAGGCATGATCCATGAAAAAAAAAAAGTAATTGGTAAGCTTGACATCATTTCAATGAAAAACTTCTGCTCTGAGAAATACAATGTTAAGAGAATAAGAAGACAAGCCACTGACCCGGAGAAAATATTTGCAAAAGGTACATCTCATAAAGAATGGTTAACCCAACATATACAAAGAACGCTTAAAACTCAACACTGAGAAAACTAACAAGCTAATTTAAAAATGGACCGAAGATTTTAAGAGATGCCTCGCCCAAAAGGTATGCAGATGGGGGCGCCTGGGTGGCTCAGTCGGTTGAGCGGCCGACTTCGGCTCAGGTCATGATCTCTCGGTCCGTGAGTTCGAGCCCCGCGTCGGGCTCTGTGCTGACAGCTCGGAGCCTGGAGCCTGTTTCAGATTCTGTGTCTCCCTCTCGCTGACCCTCCCCTGTTCATGCTGTCTCTCTCTGTCTCAAAAATAAAATTAAAACGTTAAAAAAAATTAAAAAGGAAAAAGGTATGCAGATGGAAAATAAGCATATGAAAAAACACTCCATATCACATGTTGTCAGGTAAATGCAAATGAAGACAACAACAGGAGGTGGATCAGTCAGTTAAGCATCTGACTCTTGATGTGGGCTCAGGTCACGACTCATGGTTCCTGAGATTGAGCCCTGTATCAGGCTCCTCGCTGACAGCACGAAACCCGCTTGGGATTCTCTCTCTCCCTGTCTCTCTCTGCCCCTCCCCCCCATAAATAAATAAAGTTTCCACAAAAAAAAAAAAAAAAAGAATCCTAAAGAAAAAAAGACAACAATGTGATATCACTACATACTACACGTGGAACAATGACGACACCAAATGCTGGACGGGAGGTGAAGCAACAGGAACGATCACTCATCGCTGGTGGGAATGCGAAACAGTACAGCCACTTTGGAAGATGGTTTCGTGGTTTCTTACGAAACTAAATATACTCTTACCATACAATCCATCAATCATGCTTGCTGGTATTTACCCAAAGGAGATGAAAACATGTCTACACAAAAAACCTGCCTCTGGATTTTTATAGCAGTTTTATTCATGATTGCCAAAACGTGTAAGCGACCAGATGTCCTCCAACAGGTGAATGGATAAACTGTGATACATTCAGATAATGGAATACTATTCAACACTAAAAGGAAATAACATGGAGGAAACTTATATGCATATTACTAACCGAAAGAAGTGAGTCTGCAAAGACTACATACTGTATGATTCCAAGTATATGACATTCTGGAAAAGGCAAAACTATGGAGATAGTCAAAAGATCAGTGGAGGTCAGGGGTTTTCGGTGGAGAGACGAGTAGGCTAAGCATAGAGGATTTTTAGGCCAGTGAAGATATACTGTACAAAACCAAATAATGTATGTATGTCGTTTACATTTGTCGAAACCTATAGAATGTACAACACCAAGATTGAACCCCAATATTAACTGTGGACTTTGAGCGATAAGGATGTATCAATGTAAGTTCATCATTGTAACAAACGTACCACTCTGGTGAATGTGTGAGGGAAGCAGGTACCGATGGGTAATCTCTGTATCTTTCCCCTAGTTTTGCAGTGAATCTAGAACGGTCTTTTTTTTTTTTTTTTAACGTTTATTTATTTTTGAGACAGAGAGAGACAGAGCATGAACGGGGGAGGGGCAGAGAGAGAGAGAGACACAGGATCGGAAGCAGGCTCCAGGCTCTGAGCCATCAGCCCAGAGCGCAACGTGGGGCTCGAACTCACGGACCGTGAGATCGTGACCTGAGCTGAAGTCGGATGCTTAACCGACTGAGCCACCCAGGCGCCCCTAGAACTGGTCTTAAAAAAATAAAGTTTTGGGGCACCTGGGTGGCTCAGTCGGTTAGGTGTCTGACTCTTGATCACGATGTCACAGTTCATGACATCAAACCCTGCATTGAGCTCTACTTTATCGGCTTGGGATTCTCTCTCTTCCTCTCGCTCTCTGCCCCTCCCCCACTCATGCAGGCTGTTGCTCTCTCTCTCTCTCTTTCTCTTTCTCTCAAAATAAACATTTTTTAATTCTAAAAAAATAATGTTAAAAAATTATTAATTAATTTAAAAGAAGATCTACAGATAACACATAGGCATTAGTATAATGCAAATTAAAACCACAACGGGATATACCCCAGACACTTCTTAGGGTAAAACTAATCATACCAAGTTTTTGTTGTTGTTTTTTGTTTGGTTTGTTTTTTTAGAAAGAGAGCGTGCACGTGAGCAGTGGGAGAGGGGCAGACGGAGAGAATGTAAAGTCTTAAACAGGCTCCCCACTCAGCACAGAGCCTGATGTGGGGTTCGATCCCACAACCCTGGAATCATGACCTGAACTGAAATCAAGAGTTGGACACGCAACCAGCTGAGCCATCCAGGCACCCCAATCATACCAAGTTTTGACAAAACCATGGAACACTTGGAGCTCTCATACATCCGTGGTGGGGATGTAAAATGATACGACTACTGTGGAAGACAATTTGACAGTTTCTCAAGAAGTTAAAACCATATGATTCTACTCTAAAAAGAATGAAAGCATATGTCCGTACAAAGCCTTGTACCCAAATTCTTATAGCAGCTTCATTTGTAATAGCAAAAGCCTGAAAACAACCCTAAAGTGTATCAACAGGTGGGTGGATAAAAAAATTATGGTATAACCATACAGTGGAATGAAAGCTGGCAACAACAAAAATGAACTATTTATACATGCCATGATATGAATGAGTTTCAAAATAATTATGCTGTGTGAAAGTCTGGCAGAAAAATAATCATCCATTCTGTATGATTCCATTTATGTAAAATTCCAGAAAACAAGACCAAGATAAAGTGACAGAAAACAGATCAGTGATTGCCTGGCATATGGAAGAGGGTGGTGGTGGGGGAAACAAAGAAAATTTGGGGGTGATGGACATGTTCACCATCTCGATTGGGGTAGAGATTTCACTGGTGTGGACGTATGTCTAAATATATCAAATTGTACGCTTTAATTATGTGTAGTTTATTGTATGTCAACTATATTGAATAGAGGTATTTGCAAAACAAAGACGGGGCACCTGGGTAGGTCAGTCGGTTAAGCATCCGACTCTTGATTTTGGCTCAGGTCATGATCTCTCTCTCTCTCTCTCCGCCTTTCCCCTGTTTGCGTGCTCTGTCTCTCAAAATAAATAAGCATTAAACAACAGCAACAACAATTAAAAAAAAAAACAGAAAATAAAACAAAGACAGAGAAAACAAATAGATAGCGTATTATATGTTCATTATGGAAACATTACTCTGACAGATACATCTTTAGGCACAATAAGGGTAATATTACTAACGGGAGTTAACCAACTTCATATTTCTTTAAAAATATTTCATGTATCATAGCTAAAAATGGAATTTAGTTATTCTACTACTCTTTATTAAAGAGGAAGGGTAGAAGCTACTAGAAAACGTAGAAAGGATGATAAATAAACTTCTGACTGAAGTGGTCTAGTCCCCTCACTCTTAATCACTAAAGCGTAAAACTTATTCTCAGGGCACCTGGGCGGCTCAGTAGGTTGATTTTGGCTCAGGTCGTGATCTTATGGTCCAGTGGTCCAGAAATCGAGCCTGGAGGCAGGCTCTGTGATGACAACATGAAGCCTGCTTGGGATTCTCTCTCTTCCTCTCTCTGTTTCCCGCTCCCTTCCTCCCCCTCTTTCTCTCTCCCTCTCAAAATGAATAAATAAACACTTAAATAAATGAATGAATGAAGAAATAAATAAATACATTAATTAAAATGATCATTCTCAAGCCATCCCTACCCCACCTCCACTTTCTAAGGATAAACGGATAACAATATGGCAGGTCTTCTTTCAGGACGTTACGCGTGTGAATACAAAGCACGTCTAGGTATCCATTCGTACTGATCCATGACTATATTAAATACATAAGCTATACATGGAAAAGCAAAAGAGCCCCTGCCTGCATAGACCTTTCGTTCTAGTGGAGAAGGCAGAGGAACAAAACAAATGACTGTCCTGATATGTATTTTAGACGGAAGGGTCAGGAATGTTTTCTCTGGCACGATAGTATTTTAGCAGAGACCAAAACAAAGTGAAGGAGTGCATCCTATTCATATTTCAGCCAGTGGGGACAAGAAGTACAGAAGCCCTGAGGCGGGAGCATGTGGGGTTTATTTGGGTGACCACCAAGAGGTCAGTGTGCTTAGAGCAGATTGGATAAGGAGACATGTTAGAAGAAAAATTTGGACAAGTAGCCATTCTTAAGACCATGTGGGGACTTGAATTGAAGCCTTTGAACATGGAAATGATAAGAACTGTTTGTTTTTAAAGGATGATTCTGGTTTCGGTGTGAAGGGGCAAAGGTTTCTGGGCAAAGGTAGAAGCAGGGATGCCAGTTAACTGGTTTATAATAGTCCAATGATGGTGAGAAGTGGTTGGATTCCAGATATCTTCTAAAAGGCAAAGCCAGGGGGCACCTGGGTGGCTCACTTGGTTGAGTGTCCAACCTCAACTCAGGTCATGATCTCATGGTTCATGGGTTCGAGCTTTACATTGGGCTCTGTGCTGACAGCTCAGTGCTTCCAGTTGTCTCTGGCTCTGTCCCCCTATCTCTCTGCCCCTCCCCCACTTGTAAGTGCTCTCTCTCTCTCTCTCTTGCTATCTCTCTCTCAAAAATAAATATACAATAAAAAAAGAAGAGACAAATCCAGGACACATGGGTGGATCAATCAGTTGAGTGTCCAACTCTTGATTTCAGCTCAGGTCATCATCTCATGGTCCTGAGATCAAGCCCCACATAGGACTCTGCACTGAGCATGGAACCTGTTTGGGATTCTCTCTCTCCCTCTCCCTCTGCCTCTCCCCTGCTTGCTCTCTCTCTCTCCCTCTCTCTCTCAAAATAAATAAATAAACATTTAAAAAGAGGATAACTACTTTTGGGGTGCCTGGGGGCTCAGTCGGTTAAACTTCTGACTCTTGATTTCAGCTCAGGTCACGATCTCACAGTTTGTGTCAGCATAGCAATAGGGGCCCCTGGGTGGCTCAGTCAGTTAAGCATCTGACTCGATTTCGGCTCAGGTCATGATCTCATGGTTTGTGAGTTCAAGCCCCGCATCAGGGTCTGTGCTGACAGCACGGAGCCTGCATGGGATCCTCTCTCTGCCCCTCCCCTGTTCTCTCTGTCCCTCAAAATAAGTAAACAGTTTTAAAAGGCTTTAAATAAAGGCAATTTCGACAGGATTTTTCCCCAGATTGAATATCAGGTGTAAGAGAGAGAAGAGAAGAGAAGAAATCCAAGTTTGATTTGTTGACTGAATAGTGGTGCATTTTACTGAGGTGAGGAACACTAAGGGGAAGCAGGTTAGAGGTGAGGGAATCAAGCACTTTATTTGAATGTTTTTCATATACATATGGTTACACCTATATACACACATATGCATATATGAAATATACATATGCAAATACACATATATTTATATACAAACGCATACACCCGTTTTTAAAAATAGGTAGATTTCTGCTCTTGCTTTTGTTGTTCACAAATTCTAGAGAGCTCTACACATCAGGACCTATAAATAAATCCCATTCTTTTTTTTTAATTTTTTAAAAAAAATTTATTTACTTATTTTGAGAGAGACAGAGACAGCCCAAGTGGGGGAGAGGCAAAGAGAGAGGGAGAGAGAAACCCAAGCAGGCTCTATGCTGTCAGCTTAGAGCCTGCTGTGGGGCTTGAACTCATGAAATGTGAGATCACAACCTGAGCTGAAACTAAGAGTCGGATGCTCAACCACCTGACCACCCTGGTGCCCCAATCGCATTTTTTTAAACGTCTTCATGGTATTCCAGAGTATGAACAAGCCATAATTTATTTAAGCATTTCCCAATTGATAAATGGTTAGGCTGTTTACTAAAATTTTCTAATATTATTCTTCAGTGTACGTACTTCTGCATCCATCCTAACTTTTGTGGGTATTTCCGTACGACTTCTTCAACTATTGAGTCAAACTTTTCATTATTATTAATAATTGTCTGCGGAGAAATACTTTTTTATTGTCTTTCTAGCATCATCCAGGACACAGGCTGACTATATCATGTACAGTTCAACCAGGAAAAAGAAACCATTCTGGATCTTTCCAAAAGAGAGAATCTAATACTGGCCTTTGTTAGAAGATGGACACACTGAGAAACCAAACAGAAAAAGGCGAGACCACTCAGGGAGTAGAGACGACAGAAAGTCACGCCTCCCCATGGAGGGGTGACAAAGAATAGGAATTGTTAACAGAGCCCAGAAGCTGGGTGAGTACTGTAGTACCTAGAAACAAGACTAGAGCTGGGATCATAGACAAGGATCGAAGCCAGGCAGGAGAATCAGCCATTGTTAGAGATGCCAAGGGAAGTAGCGAGAAGAGGGAAAATAACCTTGTCCTTCCTGCCTCCTCACACCCTCCAATAACCCAGTGCCTCACGTTTGCCCAACCTGCTAAGAAAGGAAAGGGCAAAGATGCCTAAGGAGGGCTGTTCTGATACAGAAGAGAGGAAGGAAATGGATTCCAGGGCAAATAAGTAATAGATCAGTACACAGACCAAGGCAAACACTCCAATTAATGGGTACTTGTACTCCCACATGGCAAGTGGAGAAGTCATCGAACTTTTCCATAACCTGGCTAGTTCTCAGTTCATGTTTACGGATCAGTGGTCTACTTTAAAGAAAGACATTTTTTAATGTTTATTTTTGAGAGGGAGAGGGAGACAGAGCGCAAACAGGGAGGGGCGGAGGAGAGAGGGAGACACAGAATCCGGAGCAGGCTCCAGGCTCCCAGCTGTCAGCACGGAGCCCGACGTGGGGCTTGAACCCGTGAACAGTGAGACCATGACCTGAGCCAGAGTCGGACGCTTCACCGACTGTGGCACCCAGGCACCCCTAAAGGTATTCTACGTATTGATTTGATTTCTAGGATGCTTGATAGGGGGAAGACAGTGGCCTCGGGAGCATTCTCAGATTATTCCAACATTGACAAGTTCTCTTCACAATTGTGTATTAATAAATTGCCACTAGAATGTTTAATGTGAAAACAGAATGTGAGAGGAGAGAGAGAAAGAAAGAAAAGAAAGAATTGCAATATAATGTGTCAGAGAACTTATTTTCTTGGCTAGATCCTTTGGGGGAATTACACTGGTGCTCAAATTACTATAATCCCAAATACAAACTCCCATGACTTCCCAAAAAGAAATGATTGTGACGGACCTGAGGATGAAGTTCCCTGAGGCCTGTGGTTTAGAAAGGCTTGTCTTATGTGTTTGTACTTGCCAAAGCCTATTTGACACACATCTCATTTTGTCTGGAGAATAATTTGGATAGACAGCTCATCAGTGTTTATCGTCTGCCATTCAGTGGGTTAGGAACTTGCCTGAACATTATTTTATTTTCTTGGCTCTATGCTACAACATCTTGCTCACTACAGAAGACGGTTCTTTCCTGTAGCCTTATCTACTAGTGTTGAATGATGAAAAAGCCTTTCTGTCTGATAACACTGGTCAAAATTCAGGATTTGAATCCCATGTGCTTTCTTTAAAATTTTTTTAGTGTGTATTTTTTCTGAGAGAGAGAGAGCAAACATGGGAGGGACAGAGAGAGAGGGAGACACAGAATCTGAAGTAGGCTCCAGGCTCTGAGCTGTCAGCACAGAGCCCGACGCAGGGCTTGAACTCACGAACCCTGAGATCATGACCTGAGCCGAAGTCAGACGCTTAATGGACTGAGCCACCCCAGCGCCCCCGTGTGTCTTTTTGATGTTATTTGGAAGACTGAATTATTTCTTTGTTATGTGGACGGATACCCCCTTATGTAAGCATTGATGGAGGTTTAGTTCAGAGATGCTGAATGAATTACCTAGTTTCATCTTTTATCTAACAAGAGTCTTTTTTCAAAGTTTATTTTGAGAGAGAGAAAGAGTGAAGGGAGGTGCCCAGAGAGAGGAGAGAGAGAATCCCAAGCTCACTCCACACTGTCAGCACAGAGCCCTATGCAGGGCTCAATCTCTTGAACCGCGAGATCACGACCTGAGCCGAGATCACTACCTGAGCCGAAATCAAGAGTCAGAAGCTTAACCAACTGAGCACCCCCCAGCCGCCCACCCAGCAAGAATCTTAATGTCAATAGAGGCAAACCACATGCTCAAACAGATCTCTCTGGGCCATTCAGGTATTAACAAAGAGGGAAACAAACGAAATGGTCCGGAGCAGTGACTATCCAATGTCTGTTTACAAACTTGCGCTGGATCAATGGTCTCATAATCCCTTGGGGAATTTGTGTAAGTAAGGAAGTGAGTAGATAATAAACCTGGCCTTCTGGGCCCCACCCAAATCACTCAGCACAGGAGATACTCATTTACTAGGGCTATTTGAGGTCCAGGGATTTATGACTCAGAAACGTCTCCTCAGGTTTCTGACTTGAGAAATAAGGCTCCAGAGTATCTCGGACAGTCTGTAAAAGTACTCAGAATATGCTGTTTTAGTTCCAAGGTGTGATCAGTGTCAAAAGAAAGGTATATCTGCACATAGGCCGAAAATTTCTTACCACCACATTAAAAAGACCACAGCCGGGGTACCTGGCTGGCTCAGTTGGTCAAGCGTCCGACTCGGTCTCAGGTCATGATCTCTTGGTCCATGAGTTCAAGCCCCGCATCAGGCTTTGTGCTGACAGTTCGGAGCCTGGAGCCTGTTTCAGATTCTGTGTCTCCCTCTTTCTCTCTGTCCCTCCCCCCCTCACGCTCTGTCTCTGTGTCTCTGAGAAATGAATAAACCTTAAAAACAATTATTTTTAAATGACCACAGCCAAGAGGAGCTTAAGCAGACACGATAACAAAATGTAATGCGGCATTCTAGATGGGATCCTGGAACAGAAAAAGGGCTATTAGGTAAAAACCAAGGAGATCTAAATAAATTACGGATTTTAATAACAATAATAATAATATGCCAATATTGGTTCATTACTAGTAACAAAGTAACAAACTGATATGAGATGTTAATAGTAGGGAAACTGGGTGTGGGTATACTGGAGCACTGTATTCTATTTGCAATTTTTCTGTAAATCTATAGCTGTTGTAAAATGAAACGTTCACTTAAAAAAATACATCTGCATGTATCATGATGTACACACTACAAAGCGCCTAAACCTGCATTATCCGTTTTCAATTCAACATAACTTATAACATAGACGGCACGGTTAGTATTCCCATTTTACAAACGAGAAAACAAAGGATTCGAAAAACTACAGCATTTCCCAAACTCCCACCCAGTTTCCGCTACAATTAACATCTTAAGTCAGGATGGTGCTTTTGTTACAATTAATGAATCAGTACTGACACATCGTTATTAACTAAAGTGCATACTTTGTTCATATTTCCTTATTTTTTTACCTAATGTTCTTCTTTTCCAGGATCCCATCTAAAATAGCACATGACCTTTTAGTTAATCCTGTCTGTTAGGGACCGAATCGGGTCCCTCCAAAATTCATATGTGGACGCTCTGATCCCCCCATTCCTCTGAATGTGAGCAGTATTTGAAAAGAGGGCCTCTAAAGAGGTGATGAAGTTAAAATGAGGCCATTAGGGTGGCCCCTATTTCAGTCTGACTGGTGTCCTTATAAGTAGCGGAGATTTGGACACACAGAGAAACATCAAACCTGCTCACACACAGAGAGACCATGTGAAACCATGTGAGAACATGGTTTGAAGATGCCCATCTGTAAGCCAAGAAGAAAGGCCTCAGAAGATGCCAAACCTATCTATACTGGACCTATTTATTATTTCCTGTAGGGAAGGTGTCCAAGGGACCCTCTCAGTTTTTATGTAAGAATGCCTTAATTTCTCTTTCATTTTTGAAGCACAGTTTTGCCATATTTATGATTCTTAATCAACAATTTCTTCTTTCAGCACTCTGATTATGTCATCTGACTTCCAGCGAAGCCTCCATGGTTTCTGAAGAGAAATCCACTGTTAATCTTACTGAAGATCCCTTGCATGTGATAAGTCAGTTTTCTCTTACCACTTTCAAGTTTCACTGTCTTTGATTTTCAGCAATTTAATTATGATGTGTTGAGGTATGACTTTTTGACTTTATTCTCTTTGAGTTCATTGAGCCTCTTGGATGTGAGATAAATGCATTTCAGTCAAATCTGGGGAGTTCTCAATGCTAAGATTCCTAGGAATAAGCCTAACCAAAGAGGCAAAAGATTTGTACTTTGAAAACTATAAAATACTGATGAAAGAAATTAAAGACGACACAAAGAAATGGAAAGACATTCCATGTTCATGGATTGGAAGAATAAATATTGTTAACATGTCTATACGACTCAAAGCAATCTACACATTTAATGCAATCCTTAGCAAAACACCAACAGCCCTTTTCACAGAGCTACAAAGACAATCCTAAAATTTGTGTGGAACCACAAAAGATCCCAAATAACCAAAGAACCTTGAAAAATAAAACCAAAGCAGGAGGCATCACAATTCCAGACTTCAAGTGATATTACAAAGCTATAGTGATCAAAACAGTATGGTACTGGCACAGACGTAGACACAGAGATCAATGGAACAGAATAGAAAACCCAGATATGAGCCCACAACTATACGATCAAGTAATCTTTGATAAAGCAGGAAAGACTATCCAATGGAAAAAAAGACAGTCTTTTCAACAAATGCGGTTGGGAAAACTAGACAGCAACAGGCAAAAGAAAGAAACTGGACCACTTTCTTGCACCATACACAGAAATAAATTCAAAATGGATGAAATAGCTAAATGGGAGACCTGAAGCGATCTAAATCCTAGACGAGAACACAGGCAGTAATGTCTTTGACATTGGTCATAGCAACGTCTCTCTGAGGCAATGGAAACAAAAGTAAAAGTAAACTATTGGGACCTTATCAAAATGAAAAGCTTGATAATGAAATGAAAAGCAAAAGAAACAATTCACAAAATGAAAAGGCAACCAAAGGAATGGGAGAAGATGCTTACAAATGACATATCTGATAAAGCGTTAGTATCCTGCAGGAAGCCAAGCGATCCAACCAGCCTGAGGGCAGGGCCCGGGCGGTGGATGGATCAGGACTGCAGGGAAGCCCATCAACAGTGAAGCTTCTCATACTCCCTCTTTTATGTAATTTGGCCTTAATAAAAGTAACTGGGGAATTGTCTGTTGGGGAATTGCCCTCGACAGGTCCCCTGGGAAAAGAACCATTGGAGAAGGAAATAAGGTTCCACAAGGAAATTGTGCAGCCCTACATCTAGCCCTTGCCACCCCCTATAAAGACTCCTCTACCTAAAGGAAGGATAGCCTCATACGTTTGCCAGCAAAGGAGAAATAAATGGATTTGAAAGCCCCACTCCGGCAACAAAGGAGTGTATCTATGGGCACAAGTTACTCCAACCCCTAGACCCACTTGGCCCCCAGGAGGCATTCCAGATGATGATTGAACCTAGTTGGTTAAGGTACAGAATGGTTCATTAGTTCCTAGGTGCATTGTCTCTCTGAGAATGCAAAAGGCGTGGGTTCCTAAGGCCCTCTTGGCCCCCTCCTGGCACCTCGGACCGAGGTGAACACTTTTGTTCCTCAAACCACAAATGGTTCAGGGAAACAACTAAGAAGTCATGTCCCTGTAACTGTTCCACTTGAGGTGTTGAGAGATAGATGCCTTTTCATGAAAACAACAAAGCAAATGCTTTATAGATTATAGATAAATGTAGATCCATAATGAAAATAATGTAAGAAATTAATCAATAAGCAAAGGGCAGGAGGGAACGTTATGAGAAAATAACCATGTTATTCCTTAAAGGGTGATTACACATAGGAACATTTTTAGAATTAGATAATGCTAGAAAACATAGATGTTGCATGCTACAAGGAAATTGCTAACAAATATAATGCTACGTTTGCCGCAATAAAGCGGTCAGTTCAACACACTGCTGTTGTCTGTGTCCGTTTTTATTTTTGTTTCATTTTTTTTTTTCACTTTTTTGCCGATGCCGTTCATCCTTCAGGAACCCCCGGACCTGCTGGAGCTGGACTCCGGCAGTATCCAAAATATAAAAAGAACTTATAAAACTAAACGCCAAAAACACTTAATAATCCAATTAAGTAATGGTAACGGCAGAAGGCATGAAGAGGCATTTCTCCAAAGAAGACATCCAGATGGCCAACAGACACATGAGAGGATGCTCAACATCACTGATCGGCAGGGAAATGCAAATCAAAACTACAATGACATATCACCCCACACCTGTCAGAATGGCTATAATCAACACAAGAAACAACAGGTGTTGGTGACTATGTAGAGAAAGGGGAACTCTCACTGTTGGTGGGAAAGCTAACTGGTGAAGTAGGAATGCTGGAAAACAGTATGAAAGTTCCTCAAAAAATTCAAAATAGAATTACCCTACAACCCAGCAATTGCACTACTAGGTATTTATCCGGAGGATACAGGAATACTGATACATAGGGACACGTGCACCCCCGTGTTTATAGCAGCGCTATCAACAAAAGCCAAAGTATGGAAAGAGCCCAAATGTCCATCGATGGATGAACGGATAAAGAAAATGTGGTGTATATATACAATGGAGTATTACTCGGCAGTCAAAAAGAATGAAATCTTGCCATTTGCAAAGTGGATGGAACTGGAATATATTATGCTAAGCGAAATTAGCCAAAGAAAGACAAATATCACATGACTTCACTCATATGAGGACTTTAAGATAGAAAACAGACGAACATAAGGGCAGGGAAGCAAAAATAATAGAAAAACTGGGAGGGGGGCAAAGCATAAGAGACTTTTAAATATAGAGAACAAACTGAGAGTTGCTGGAACAAACTGGGTGGGGGGGTGGGCTAAATGGGCAAGGGGCATTAAGGAGGACACTTGTTGGGATGAGCACTGAGTGTTATATGTAGGGGATGAATCACAGGATTCTACTCCTGAAATCATTATTGCACTCTATGCTAACTCACTTGGGTGCAAATTTTAAAAATACTAATAAAAAAAAAATAAATTAACACAACTTCAAATGAAAACAAAGATGAAGTCAAATACTAAGACAAAAAGAAACCTCAATTATACTTTATTTAGAGATCGTCAATTGAAAGTCATACATTGCTGACACCCAGTGGTAGTCAGATATAAAACAAGCTCGGTTTATAGGATTTTCATTTCCAACTACATTGAATGACTTTACTATCTTTATTTTACATTTACCTTTTATTTTTTATGCACATTGTCAACTGAAAAACAAAACCACATTCACAAATATCTGAAAGAGGGGTGCCTGGGTGGCTCAGTTGGTTAAATGTCCAGCTTCAGCTCAGGTCACGATCTCACGGTTCATGGGTTCGAGCCCTTCGTCGGGCTCTGTGTTGACAGCCTGGAGCCTGCTTCCAATTCCGTGTCTCCCTCTCTCTCTGCCCCTCCCCCACTCACACTCTGTCTCTCTCTCTCTCTCTGTCTCTCTCTCTCTCTCTCTCTCACATACACACGCAAATAAATAAACATTAAAAAATCTTTTTTTAATAAATGAAAAACATCTGGAAGAAATGGGTATTTGCACTAGTAGATGGCCAAAGGAAGGGAGAACTTATACTTTGATGTTTTAGCTTTAAGTTGATCTCATATGATCATAAGCCTTAGTATCATGCTTTGACATAAATTTGTTATTAAAATTTTTTTGAGTATGGGAATTAAAAAGAATACCATAAGGCATGGTATGTTATTCCCTCGAACAGGGTATTTTAATTTTTTTTAATGTTTATTATTTTTGAGAGAGACAGAGAGGGAGAGAGTAAGCAGGGGAGGGGCAGAGAGAGAGGGAGACACAGAATCGGAAACAGACTCCAGGCTCCGAGCTGTCGGCGCAGAGCCCGACACGGGGCTTTGTACCAGTGCTGCTGCAACTGTGCAAACCAGCCCATCTGGCTCATGACTGTGACCATGCGGATGAGCAGAAGTGCCATTCTTGTGGAGAATTGGAACACAGTCAGAAAGACTGCACCGAAGAAAAGTAGGAATGAAATAAATCTGTATCTAAAGGGCAATCCTTCTTACGAAATGACATTTGGTGGTTAAGAAATGATCAAGTGCCAGTAATTAGAAACCCACCCTCGAGAACACATTAAGTCTTGCTCTTTGTCACTATTTGGAAAATGCAGCTTCCATGTAAGACGTTGTTTTATCTACAAAAGCGTATACTTTAGGGAAAAGGATTAGAATTCCATGGGGATTCTGATATATGTATGTACAAAATTTTTCACTAGTTACAAGGAGATATACAAATAAAGAAATATTTAGTACCTTTTGTCAAGAATTGTTTAAGTGATTTACATTGATTATCTCATTAAATTCTCACAACAATCGTATGGAATAGGTACTAATACTACCCCCATATTGTAGCTGAGAAAACCAAGGCACAGAAAGTTTAAGTAACATTCCTGAGGTCACACAGCTGGCGCAGACTGAAAGAAATATTTGACAACAAACAAGTGAAAGATTAGGTTACTTGCTTGAGATTTTTCTTGCTTCTTGGGGTAAGCCTGTATTGCTATATGAAAATTGATTTCTTAAATGAAAAATGGAAGCCAGAAAACACTGGCATAATTTTAAGTTACTAAAAGAAAGAAAATGACCAGACTATAGCTCTCTACATAACAAAAATACCAGTTGAGAAGGAAAGACATTTTTTTAAAAAAAGGTTGATCTATTCATCTTGAGAGAAAAGAGAGAGAGTAAGTGCAAGCAGGAGGAGGGGCAGAGAAGAGAGAGAGAATCCCAAGCAGGCTCCCCACTGTCAGTGTGGAGTCCAACCTGGGGCTCAATGTCACAAACACTGAGCTCATGACCTGAGCTAAAATTAAGAGTCAGACGCTTAACCTACTGAGCCACTCAGGTGCCCCAGGAAAAACATTTTTAGACCAAAAAAAAACAAAAAAACAAAAAAACAAAAAACCAAACCTGAGAAAATTTGCCAACAGCAGTCACACAGTTGAAAAATTACTAAAGGATGATATTCAAGGAGAAAGAAAATGAGAACAGATTTGAAGATAGAGGAAAAAACAAAGAGCAACAAAACGGTAAATATGTGACTTCACAAAAACTAGTACTGATTGTTATTTTCTTAAGTTTATTTTTTTTGAGACAGAGAGCATGAGTGGGGTAAAAGCAGGGAGAGGGAGAGAGAATCCCATGCAGGCTCCACACTGTCAGAACAGAATCCGACGTGGGGCTTGAACTCACCAATTGGGAGATCATGACCTGAGCCAAAGTCAGACGTTTAACCGACTGAGCCACCCAGGCGCCCCAGTACTGATTATTCTTAATAATAATGTATTGAGTGGTTTAAAAACGCAGAGACAAAGGTAATATATAAAATAAAAAGAAAGCAAATGAAGTTTAAAATTTCTATGGTCTTGGGGCCCCTGGGTGGCTCAGTCGGTTGGGCGTCCGACTTCGGCTCAGGTCATGACCTCGCGGTCTGTGAGTTTGAGCCCCGTATCGGGCTCTGTGCTGACAGCCCAGAGCCTGGAGCCTGCTTCGGATTCTGTGTCTCCCTCTCTCTCTGACCTTCCCCTGCTCATGCTCTGTCTCTCTCTGTCTCAAAAATAAATAAATGTTAAAAAAAAAATTTTTTTTTAAATAAATAAAATTTCGATGGTCATTAAATTTTCCAGGAAGAGGGAAAAGTACTAATTTATAGGACTTTGATATCCGGAATACACATGAAGATATTTATGGTAGCTACCATGAATATTACAAGAATATTTAAGTATAGGCGCAGACCCGCAAGGACCCTAAAAATAAACAGCCACTACCTTGTGAACCACTTTCCCTGGGCCTGCGTCCCAGTCGCTTCCAATGAAGGCCCACTCAGATGGGCCAAAGATCTAACTGCAGCCTTGAGAGGCAATAACTACTCAAAGTGTGGAAGATCTGGCCATTGATCTGCCTAACTGAAGCAGAGGTGGCCACATGGCCAAGGACAGCAGAGAGCCCAAGAGAGAGTGAGAACAGTGCTGCTACAACTGTGGCCAACCAGCCCATCTGGCTCATGACTGTGACCATGCGGATGAGCAGAAGTGCCACTCTTGTGGAGAATTGGAACACAGTCAGAAAGACTGCACCGAAGTGAAATACTACACCTTTGGTGAAACCGGTCACGTAACTGTCAATCGCCGCAAGGCAAGTGAAGTCAATTGTTACTGCTGGGGTGAGTCAAGGCATCTCGTAGAGAAATGCGCAATTGAAGCCCTGGCTTAATTCTTTTCTTTTGTTGCCCCTCCTTGTTCTGATTAACGGCTGTATTATTTTCTCTGAGACCTCTTCCCTGGCCAAAGATTGGCAGATAGAGGTTACTCCCAGGTCAGTGACCTTTCCTTGCTGTGTAAAAGGAGGAAAGGAGTGGGAAAAAAATAGATTTTCTGCATGTAACTAAAAAAAAACCAATGATAATAATAAAGTTCATGTCTACTTTGGTAGAGATGTAAGTGAACACTGGTGAATAGGGGTTGGTGAATAGGAGGAGTTGAATCAGACCAGTAAGTCTGCCCTGGGTCTCTTGGATATGTTCCCACGTAGGAAATAAAACCAATTCTGGAAGTACCTTTAAGTTTCCATAAACAACGTAAATTTTAGCATAATAATGGCCTTGGATTGTCTGACCTCAGTAGCTATTAAATAACAATCAAGCACTATCTGTATCAAGCCCTACATAGAACATACAGTTGAAGGGAAATGAACAACAACGAAAAAGACAAATGTGTGTTAATGGCCGTGCGAGAAAAATTGAGGTGAACTCCTAAACAGTAATAACTTCATCACAGTGTTGATGCTGGATATACATAAGGTGATGGCAAAGGTTTAGATTCTTTTTTTTAATGTTTATTTTTGAGAGAAAAAGAGAGACAGAGTGTGAGCTGGGGAGGGACAGAGAGAGAGAGAGAGAGAGAGAGAGAGGGAGACACAGGATCCGAAGCAGGCTCCAAGCTCTGAGCTGTCAGCACAGAGCCCGATGCGGGGCTCGAACCCACGAACCCTGAGATCATGACTTGAGTCTAAGTCAGATGCTTAACCGACGGAACCACCCAGGCACCCCATGATGGCCAAGGTTTAGAACACATCTACTCTCAGAGCTAGCATAATTTGGAGTTATTCAAGAATTGCAGAAAAATGCATTTTCACAGAAACCAAGATGTTATTTTTATGTACTATATCACTTAAACAACTGTTTCCTTTGCTGTAATCAGTTATTAAAAGTCATATGGAAAAAGCAACTGATATCCCAGAAAATAGAAATGTAATTTTAAACTATCCAATAAAGCTGGAGGAGGAAGGGGAATTTGGCTAAAGTTCTTTTTGTTTGTTACAAATTTTCATTATTGTACATAGTGCAAAATATAAAATTAAAGATATTAAAGAGGAGAATGTGGAGGACTAAAAAAAATATTTTTAAGTAAAAAGCTAATATAAAGACGTACAATAAAAATAATTAATACAGAAGACAGCAAAAGAGAAAGGAGGACGTAAAATAGTGGCACAAAGAGAAAGCAAACAGCAAGGTATTAAACTTAAGCTAAAATATATTGGTAAATACATCTCACAAAAATGGACCAAATGCTACAATTAAAATATAATTATTTCCAACAACTACATGTTGCTTTTTGAAAACCCATTTTAAATATAAAGGTAAGGAGCTCCTGGGTGGCTCAGTCAGTTAAGCGTCCGACTTCGGCTCAGGTCATGATCTTGCAGTCCATGAGTTCGAGCCCAGCGTCAGGCTCTGTGCAGACAGCTCAGAGCCTGGAGCCTGCTTCCAATTCTGTGTCTCCCTCTCTCTCTGCCCCTCCCCCAGTCACATTCTGTCTCTCTCCCCCTCTCAAAAATAAACATTAAAAAAAATTTAAAAATAATAAATAAATGTAAAGGTAAAAGTAAAAAGCTGGAATAAGATATAGCAGGCAAATATTAATCAAAAGAAAGCTGCCATTAAATAAATTAATATCACAAAAAGTAGATTTTAAGGTAAAAGTCATCATTAGATATAAAAAGTTGTATTTCATAATGAGAAAGTTTAACTCACTCATTGACACAGTAACAAAAATTCTAAATTAGAAAAATAAATAAATAACCAAGTTAAGTTTGATCCAGGAATACAAGATTGGTTGAACATGAGAAATCAATGTAATCCACTATATTAAAAGAGCAAAGGAGAAAAAAAAACAAAAAACATCTCAATAGATGCAGAAAAAGTACCTGAGAAGATTCACTTAACATTTATGGTGAAAACTCTTAGAAAACTAGAAATAGAAGAAAACATTCTTATTCTGATAAATGGTGTCTACAAAACAAAACAAAGCAAAGCAAAATAACTACCATAAATGAAAAATGTAGGAATGAAATGTAGAAACTTTCCTTCTCAGTTTGGGAAAGACCAAAAAAGTCCACAATCTCTACTTATACTCAACATTGTACTGGAAGTCCTAGCCAGTTCAATAAAGCAGGAAAAAATAAATAATAAGTACAAGAACTTAAAAGGGAGAAATAAAAACCGACATTACTTTCAAACGTATGATTTTGTTTTCGGAAAATTCAAAGAATATTCAAGTAAAATACAAGTGAGTTTAACAGAAATGGAGGTGTTTTAATCATCTCCTATTCACCGTGTTGATGAGGAGGGAATCCTGCTCTAGGCTTATGGGGCCGGCGACACACGAAGACAGTGCACAGAAGAGATCAGTAGAGTTTATTAGTCATATATACTCACATCCCAAGGGAGGAGGGACTACATACCACGCAGGAACAGAGTGAACGACCAAGATCTGTGGGAGGCTTTGTAGTATTAAGAGGATGGGGTGACCTTGGTGTCCGGGGAGAATGTATTTGGCTTGTTTGAATAATTCTGTGAGCTGTCAGAGGACTGAAGCTCATTCCTTCAGGATAAGCAGAAACTACGCCTGGTCCCCTTGATGAGGAGGATATTTTAGCTAGAGGAACTTACCTGCAGAGGCAGAATGGGGAGGAGAACTTGGCAGTTAGTCCGTTAGAGACCTTTCCAGTTTTACCAGAAGTCAAGGCAGCACATGATATTTGGGCTGAATTTGAGGTCTTATATCACAGATGTATACCAAAAAAATCAATGTTTTAAATATTTTTTAATGTTTATTTATTTTTGAGAGAGAAAGAGAGAGAGAGAGAGAGAGAGAGACAGAGTGTGAGTGGGGAAGGAGCAGAGAGAGAGGGAGACACAGAATCCAAAGCGGGCTCCAGGCTCTGAGCTGTCAGCACGGAGCCTGACATGGGGCTCGAACCCACGAAGGGCGAGATCATGACCTGAACCGAAGTCGGATGTTATACGGAAAATTTTGTGGAAGAAACAGTACAAAGCCAGAGGACTTAGACAACAAGATATCAAAACTCAAAAAACTACAGTATTTTTTTTAATTTTTTTTAACGTTTATTTATTTCTGAGACAGAGAGACAGAGCATGAGCAGGGGAGGGGCAGAGAGAGAGGGAGACACAGAATCTGAAACAGGCTCCAAGCTCTGAGCTGTCTGCACAGAGCCCGATGCGGGGCTCGAACTCACGGACCTCGAAATCATGACCTGAGCCGAAGTCGGCCGCTTAACCGACTGAGCCACCCAGGTGCCCCAAAACTGCAGTAATTAAGATAATGTGTTATTGCACAAGGGTCGCAAATTAAACCAGCAGAACAGAAGAGTCCAAAATAGATTCACGATAATTCAAACACTTGATTATAACAACGATACTACTGAAAAGTGAGGAAAATACTGTGTTTTTCAACAAATGACATTAGATAAATTGAATATCCACATGAGAAAGAGAGAAAATTGGCTTCATTAGACACTCAAATCAATTCTGGGTAGACTGCAGATGTAAATATAAACATTAAAAAAATAAAGTTTATAGAGGGGCTAACATTGAAAATATCTTGGTCACGTTTGGGTAAGAAAAGCTTTCTTAAAAAGGACACTTAAAGGGGCGCCTGGGTGACTCAGTCGGTTAAGCGTCAGACTTCAGCTCAGGTCATGATTTCATGGTTTGTGGGTTCGAGCCCCATGTCGGGCTCTCTGCTGACAACTCAGAGCCTAGAGCCAGCTTCAGATTCTGTCTCCCTCTGTCTTTGCCCCTCCCCTGCTCTCACTCTGTCTCTCTGTCTCTCAAAAACAAATAAACATCAAAGTAAAATTTTTTTTAAAACAAGGACACATAAAGATTACCCATAAAGGAAGTGATTGATAAACCACATTAAAATTAAGGACATCCATTCATTGACATCACAACTGACTAAAAAAGCAAGTCACAGTGCAGTAAAAGATAATTTGCAGCACATAACTTGGAAACAATTCATATCCATAAGGTATAAAGAATTCAAAAAAAATCAAGAAGAAATGACAGACAACCCATTATAATATTAGGCAGAGACTTCAAGAAGCTTTTTACAAAACAATTATAGACGAAAAAAAATTAAATTCTCCTCAACCTCATTACTAATAATGGAAGTACAGAATAAAAAAAAAATGACTTACCATTACACAAACATCAGAATACGAAAAATGATAAAGACTAACAATTACAAGCATGGGTGTTTATGCAGATTCACTGGAATTCATATATTGCTGGTGGGAATGTTAAATGTTACAAACACTTTGGAAAAAAGACTGCATGTTTTCATAAAGTTAAACATACATTTACCATGTGATCCAAAAATCTACTCCCAGATAATTATTTAGGAGAAAAGAAAACCTACCTTCACACAAATAATTGCATATGAATTTACGTTCGTTGCAACTTTATCCCTAATAGCCTGATGCAGGAAACAAATGTCTATTAATCAATGAATGGATACAGAAAATATTGTACATCGAGACAATGGAAGAGTACTTAAAAATAAAAAGGGACAAACTACTTATACATGCAACTACATGGATGAATCTCAAAACCATTAAGTTAAGTGAAATGGATCAGACTTAGAAGACAACTTGTTCAATGACTCCATTAAAATGCCATTAAGGAAAAGGTAAAACTAGAGGGACAGGAAAAAATGAGTGGATGCCGAGGGCGAGTGGTGGAGAAAAGAGTTGGAGTACAAATGGTCATGAGGGAAATTCTTGGGATAATGAAAATATTCCATACTATAATTGTGATCGTATTTACATGGGTGGAAATATTTTCAAGCCTTATCTAAATGTACGTTGTAAATGGATGCATTGTATTTTATGTGAATTAAACTTCAAGGAGGTTTATTCTTAAACAAACAAAAATTGCTAAAGAAGATAAAGCTGGTTTATTTTTATTTTTATTTTGTATTAAGTTTTTTCATTGTAATTCCAGTACAGTGAACATACAGTGTTGTGTAAGTTTCAAGTGTACAATAGAGTAATTCAACAAGTCTATATATTACTCAGTGCTCATCACGATAAGTGACTCTTCACCTATTTTGCCCATCCCCCTACCCACCTCCCCTCTGGTAACCATGAGTTTGTCGTCTATAGTTAAGAATCTTGGTTTCGCTCTCTCTCTCTCTCTTTCTCTTTCTCTTTCTTTGCTTATTGTTTTGTTTCTCAGATTCCACATATGAATAAAATCATATGGTATTTGTCTTTCTCCAATTGACTTATTTTACTTATCATTATACTCTCTGGTTTCATCCACGTTGTTGCAGATGGCAAGATTTCATTCTTTTTTATGGCTGAATAATAGTCCTATATATATATATATATTTTATATATATATATATATAATATACCATGTGTGTGTGTATATATATATATATGCACATATAAATACCATAATGTGCATGGTAATCTCTATATATATTATAATATACATGGTATATACATATATTATGCCGATATATATCATAATATGCATGCTATATATATATATTATACCATATCTTCTTTATCCATTCATCTATCGATGGACACAGGCTGCTTCCATAATTTGCCTCTTGTAAACAATGCTGCAATAAGCATAGGGGTACATGTGTTCCTCCGAATTAGTGTTTTTGTATTTTGGGGGTAAATACCCAGTGGTGTGATTACTGGTTCGTAGGGTAGTTCTATTTTTAACTTTTTGAGAAACTTCCATACTGTTTTCCACAGTGGCTGCACCAGTTTGCATCCCCACCAACAGTGAAAACCAGTTTATGTTTCAAGTTTATTTTTAAGCAAACAAAAAGTACTAAAGACCATAAAACTAAATAATAAAATTCTGATATCACATGCTATTTAATCAGCAATGAAGTATTCCCTTTGAGTGAATAAAAATGGGTCTTGAAAGAGAAAAAGGGTAATCATACCTGTTCATCAAAGACATAATTAAACATGAAAAAGACAGAGACACAATGTGGGAGGAAACAGTTGCAAAAAAAAAAAAAAAAAAAAGCGGCGGGATGACCTAACAAAAAATTCTCCCCTCTGTGAAAGCAGTTAGAAAACTGGCAACAGATGGTCAGAGTCAATATTTTTAGAACTCTGCAAATTAACTAAAGGCTTGCAGCAATCCAGGGAGAATTTATTCAAGAAATCCTGATAAGAACGATGAGTTTTAGGGTGTGTTGACCGGCACTGTTCCAGTCCCCTCCTCAACCTCTGTGAGACCCTTGGAAACTAACAGCTAGCTATCATCGGTGGAAATCTACAGCTTTCCGGCCAAGACAGGGGCAGAACAGGATTGGAGGTTCCTCATGACCTCATTCTCACAGATGTGTTATCGCTTTACATAACTGGTAGTTCCCCAGAACACCACAATATCAGGCAATTTTCATTTGACTTGACTCAGAGCTTACCTAATGCAAAAAAAAAAAAAAAACCTTTTCCCCCAGGAGAATTTTGCTGAAATCATTTGGAGGTGGTTGTTTGAAGCTTCCTGAAGAGGTTGGTTAAGAGGTGGGGCAAATGATCGTCTAACCAAAAACCTGAATATGAAAAGCTGGGGAATGAGGTAACCATAGGGGATTTGAAAAGCGGACACAACCATGGGAATCCGGAATGTCACGAGCATGTGTAGGACTGACTATGCACATATCCAGAGACCTAAACTTCTGTCTGGTTGACCTGGAAGCTCTGCACAAGCAAGAAGTAAAGGCTCAGGCTGAGGTGTCAATTACCAGGCTGAGCGTTGGAGATATACCCCAACACACACACACACACACACACACACACGCACACGCACACACGCACACACACATGCACACACACACACACGCACAAACTCTTCAGCAAATATTAGGAGACTGCTTGGTTCTAGGTGTTTGAAGAAATTTCTATTGATTCATCAGCTTTCAAGTTAGCTAAGCACACCGACCTTCCGGTGGCTAAGCGCAACAAAAAAACAAAGGCTTGACAGAATTAATTCAGTAAAATATCTGGGAAACAATCAGCAATAACATAAAGTAACGACAAAAACAAACACTAGGCAGCGGCAAGAATATGATTTCCAGAGTCGATGCATTATATTAATTAAAATGTCAAATTTTGAAAAAAAATTATGAGACATATCAAGAAACAGGAAAGTATACCACATACATAGGAAGAAAAGAAATCATAGACACTATCCCTGAGGAAGCTAAACATTGAACTTACCAGACAAAAACTTTGACTCAGCTATTTTAAGTGTGACCAAAGAACTAAGGAAAACCATGTTTTAAAAACTAAAGAGGGGCGCCTGGGTGGCTCCGTCAGTTAAGCATCCGACTTCGGCTCAGATCATGATCCCGCGGTTCGTGGGTTCGAGCCCCGCGTCGGGCTCTGGGCTGATGGCTCAGAGCCTGGAGCCTGCTTCGGATTCTGTGTCTCCCTCTCTCTCTGCCCCTCCCTTGCTTGCACTGTGTCTCTCTATCTCTCCCAAAGGTAAATAAACATTAAAAAAAAAATGAAAAACTAAAGAAAAAAGTATGAGACTATTGTCTCACCAAATAAAGACTATCAATAATGAGATAGGGATTATTAAAAAAAAAGCATCGAAAGAAATTTAGGGGTTGAAAAGTACAATAACTTAAATGACAAATTATTTAAAGGGGCTCAACAGCAGATTTGAGCTGGCAAAGCAAGAATTGGCAAACTTCAAAAAGAAAGTAGGAGGACTCACACTTCCTGATTTTGAAATTAGCGATAAAACTGCACAAATCCAAATAATGTGGTCCTGGCATAGGGATAGACATATAGATCCATGGAACAGAACTGGGAGTACAGAAATAAACCTTATATTTCCGGTCAACTGAATTTCAACATAGGATTCAAAATAATTCAATGGGGGAAAGAATACTCTTGTCAACAAATGATGCCGGAACAAATGGATGTCAACATACAAAAGGATGAAATTCAGGGGCGCCTGGGTGGCTCAATCGGTTAAGCATCTGACTTGGGCTCAGGTCATGATCTCATGGTTCGTGAGTTCAAGCCCCGCATAGGGCCCTGTGCCGGCAGCTCGGAGCCTGGAGCCTGCTTTGGATGCTAGGTCTCCCTCTCTCTCTGCCCCTCCCTCACTCACACTCTCTTTCTGTCTCTCAAAAAATAAATAAATGTTAAAAAAATTTTTTTAAAGGATGAAGTTCAACCAGCATGTATAAAAATTAACTCAGAATCAATCATGGATCTAAATGTAAGAGCTAAAATTATAAAAATCGCAATAGAAAACACTGGAGTGAATCTTCATGACCTTAGATATGACACCGAAATTACAAGTGGTAAGTGATTGATGCTTTGACTTCATCAACATAAAAATTGCGTTTCAAAAGACTATCAAGAAAGTGAAAAGACACCCCATATAATGGGCCAAAATTTACAAATCATGCACCTTGTAAGTTTTTGTTTGAACACCTATTTTTAATTCTCCTGTGTGTATACTGGAATATGTAAAGAGCACTTACAACTCCATCATAAAATGATAAATATCTCAGTTTTAAAATAAGCAAAAGACTCAAATAGACATTTCTTGGGGCGCCTGGGTGGCGCATTCGGTTAAGCGTCCGACTTCAGCCAGGTCACGATCTCGCGGTCCGTGAGTTCGAGCCCCGCGTCAGGCTCTGGGCTGATGGCTCGGAGCCTGGAGCCTGTTTCCGATTCTGTGTCTCCCTCTCTCTCTGCCCCTCCCCCGTTCATGCTCTGTCTCTCTCTGTCCCAAAAATAAATAAAAAACGTTGAAAAAAAAAATTAAAAAAAAAAAATAATAAAATAAAATAAAATAAAATAAGCAAAAGACTCAAATAGACATTTCTCTAAAGAAGATAATACAAATGGCCAGCAAGTCCTGGAAGAGATGTTCAAAATCATTAGCTGTTAGGGAAAAACAAATCAAAACTACAATGAAATAGCTCTCCACAACCACTAGGATGGCTAGAATCAAAAGGACGGAGGTGCCTGGGTGGCTCAGCGGGTCGAGGGTGTGACTTCAGCTCAGGTCATGATCTCACGGTTCGTGGGCTCGAGACCCGCATGGGGCTCTGTGCTGACAGCTCAGAGCCTGGAGCCTGCGGCTCCCTCTCTCGCGGCTCCTCCCGTGCTTGCTCTCTCTCTCCCTCAAAAATAAATAAACATTAAAAAACTTTTAAATGAAAACGTTGATAAATGTTCATAGCATCGCTATTCATACTAAAGAAACAGTGGAAACAATGCAAATGTCCATTTACTGATGAATGAATAAACAAAATCTGGTATATTCATACAATGGAATCCTTGTCAACCTTGCCAATCCTTGCCAAACCTTGCCAACCTGAAGGACTGAAATACTGATTCATGCCGTGACACAAATGAACCTTGAAAACATTATACAAAGAGAAGGAAGCCAGATACAGGAGGCCACTTATTAGATGATTCCATTTCTATGAAATGTCTGTGATAGGTACACCTATAGAGACAGAACATAGATTAATGGTTGCCTGGGGCTGAAAGAAAAGTTGAAGAGAGAATGGGGAGTGACTGCTAATAGGTACAAGGTTATTTTTGGAGTGATGAAAATGTTCTAAAATTAGATTATATGATGGTTACACACTGTGTAAATATACTAAGAAACATTGAATTGTACACTTTGAATGGGTGTGCGTAAATCCTAAAAAAATATGTATCTTAATACAACTTAAGGGTTTGAGATATTTAAAAATTGTTTAAAATAATTGAAGATGAAAAAAAATAAAATAAAATAAATAAAATAATTGAAGATGCGCATATCTGTACAAACAGCAGTGACGTAAAACATAAAAGAGGAGTGTGAGCAACTTTATGCCAAAATCTTGACATTGTAGATTGAATGGTCTATTACCTAGAAAAATATAACCTACTAAAACTGACTAATGATGATACAGAAAGACTGAATAATTCATAATTTCTAAAGACTTACAATAGTAGTTTAAATTCTTCTCACAAGTAAACTCTAGTTAGATGATTTACAGGTGTCTTATACCACCTTTTCAAGGAACCAATTATTCAAATATTATCTAAAACCTTCCAGAGACCAGAAGGTAAACCACACAGTTTTCCTTTATTTTTTATTTTAAAATAACAGTATGAATAAGGGAATTTATAGACAAGTCTTACCCATAAATCATAGATGCAAAGATCCTTAAAAAAAGCAAACAGAAACCAGTAGCATGTAAAAATAAATTATTATTTATTTATTTATATTATTTATTAATATTTATTTATTAATGTTAGGTTGATCCCAAGAAGAGAAGGCTTGTTTAACATTACCAAAGCCATAAATGTAATTCAACTTTTTAACACATTAAAAAGCAAATATACATAACAATCTCAGTAGATAATTTTTTAATAAAATTCAAAATAAAAAAAAAAATTAGATCTTACCAATGAGGAATAATATGGAATTTTGCTAACCTGTTAAAGGGTAGCAACTGAAAAAATATAGTAAGTATAATTCTTAATAGTTAAAGGTTAGATGCACTTCCTTTAAAATCAAGAAGAAAACAATGATAGACATTTTTATTGTTTCCATTTAACTGTGTGCTGTAGTTAACTAGTTGGAGCATAAAGGCAAGAGAAAGAAACATAAAGGCTAAGAAAGGAAAAATAATAGTGCTGGTAACTACTATGTAAAGCATCAACAGGAAAGATGTTTGTGTCCTTGAGTCACCAAATGAAAGACTAAGACCCCAAAATGCACGTTGAACTCTATGTAAACAACAAACTACTCCTGAGTTAAGACACTGAGATTTATGGCTGTATTTGTCAGAAGATCAACTTTTACCTTAACAAGTACATTCATAGAAGATATGATTATTTATAGAGAAAATGCAAAGAATCTACACCTTAATAGAAATAACAATCATTTAGCAAAGTCCGTGAATGTAAAAATCAACACACAAAAATCAATTTTATATACCAGTAGCAAACAGAAAATTTAAATTTTAAAACTCCTTTCAACAGCAAAATATTAAGGCACATAGGAATAAAGCTAATAAAGTTGTGAAAGATCTATCTATCTAGACAAGTTTTTGAAAAATAATCAAGAAGATCCAAGTAAATGAAGAAATACATCTGTGGATATAAGTCTTGACGTTGTACTTATATTAGTTCTGCCAAAATTCATATATAGATTCAATGATATTCTACGAAAGATCCCAAGAGAATTTTTCAAGGAACTTGGCACACTGATTCTAAAATGTATATGTAACAGAAAAGAGACAAGAAGAACTAAGATACTCCTAAAGAGCAGCAAAGAGGAAGTGAAGGAGGAGAAGGAGGAGGAGGAGAAAAAAGGAGGAAGGAGAGGAGGAGGGGGCTGGGAGATAAGGTATGAAAATTTGCCCTAGCAGATCTCAAGACTGATTACAAACACTATCGAAATAAAGGCGGTGTGGTTTTGACCCGGAAATAGACAACAATCAAATGGAACAAAATAGGGAGATCAGAAACACTTATTCACCTATGGAAATAATACTTGTCACGGCTCAATGTAAATCAGTGGGGAAGGGAAAGATGCCTCAATAAGATGTACCAAGATAAATTGGCTACCCAGTTAGAAAAAATGAAATGGAGGGCCTTTATTACATTTATACATTATACACGTTTAATTTAAGATGGATTAAAGCCTTAAATGTGAAAGAGAAAACATTAACCCTTCGAAAAGGGAATATTAAAAAATATTTATAGGACCTTAGAATGGGAAATAATTTCTTAAATTAAGAAATTATTAACTTCTTAAATTAAGAAATTAAGTAATTTAGTAAATTAAATTAAGTAATTTCTTAAATTAAGAAATTAAGTAATTTCTTAATTTAAGAAATAAGAAGTAATTTCTTGGGAAATTACTTGCCATGTAGGGGCACCCGGGGGGCTCAGTCGGTTAAGCGTCCGGCTTCAGCTCAGGTCGTGATCTCACAGTCCGTGGGTTCGAGTCCCGCATAGGGCTCTGGGCTGACAGCTCGGAGCCTGGAGCCCGTTTCAGATTCTGTGTCTCCCTCTCTCCCTGTCCCTCCCCGACTCGTGCTCTGCCTCTCTCTGTCTCTCAAAGATAAATAAACATTAAAAAAAAAAGAAAGAAAGAAAAGAGATTAAGTAATTTCTTAATTTCTTAAGGGAAGCGTTCCCATAGAACCTATTCCTTATTTCCAAAATTCTATTGTCTAATTTTACATAGGATCATAACTGCTTATTTTATTGTCTACTCCACCGAGCAGATAACTACTTGAGGACAGGGACTATATCCTATTAACTTTATCTTCCCCCCCTTACCTTGGTATGTGTTACTTGTATCTCTAGGACACAAGAGAGGAGAGAGTTTCAGGGAAGATGTTTTATTTTTCCCTCGACTTGGCACACCAGTAGTTTTCCTTCCCTAACCATTGCCCAGGGTTTTTTGTTTTTGTTTTTGTTTTTTGTCTCTGTCAGGTCCATGAAGTGATACTCTATAACACCAGCCCCCTCATCCAAGTCATGTTTTCCACTATCCAGTCTTGACCATCAACCCATGTGTGTATTTTTGGTCCACTATCCATTCCTTCAGGCTCTGAATTTCTAGGCTTTCAAAGGGAACGATTAAGGGAAGAATAAAGCCCTATTAATAACTGAAAGAAAAAAATCCATGGGACACCTTTCCTGAATACTGTTTGTTCACTTCTAAATTGGATCTCTGGAGGCTAACCATCAGAAAAGAGATTTTAAGGGTGCAACCACAATTCTGACCAAGAGGACTGTGCCACTGCAGACCAGTCTTGGATCTGGAAGAGATCCTCCCAAGGGTAATCTGGTCTGATTCCGCCTCCAGTGCGAGAAGTTCTTCTTTCACGTTGCTGGCATTTCATGAACTAACTCAGCTGTAATCCTTCAAACAGTACACTTCTGGTGACAAGAAGCTCCCTGTTTCAGAGGAAAGTCTGTTCCATTTTGTTCTGTCCTAGCTGGTCTAGAAAAGGGAACACACGGTGTTTCTTAGGCAATAAGAGCATGCTTGTGTGCATTGTCAAAGTTTCCATATTTCGTAGGTGGTTTCCCAAGATATTTTCTCCAGAATGTTTCTCATCATGATCCCTGAGATTGCATAACTAAAGACAGACACAGAATGCCCCAAAGCCTCTTGTATATAGAAAAGCAACGAGTTGAAGCTAGTCACCCTCTTCTATATTTTGCATTCCAGAAATGTTGAGTCATTTGAAAAAGCAGAAGAAAATTGAACCATGAAAATTATACACCAGCTGCTCAATAGGATGTGTCAGAATTCATATTATCAATGAGTCAGACATGGATGTCAGTTTCATTAAAGGATCAAAATATGTCCAGAATAGGAAAGGCCACAAGAGATCATTTTTCCAGCTGCATTACACAGAATACGAGTTCTACAAAAGATTCTGAATCAGGAGGATTTCATGGGTAATGTATGTAAAAATCAAACACAAAATAAAAACTTCAGTCAAAAGTCCCTTCTAGAGGATTCTAGAAGGCATTAGCATGTTACAGGATCTGGACTGAAAAATACCTATTTAACGTTGCTTAACTATGTCTCAAATATATCTAACAGCAACTAAACTTTTTAGTAACACCTAGCAAAATAAGAGTGCATCTCAAATATACTACAAGAGATACTAACCTAGTTAATTCTTTCCATTTTGAAGACAAGGACAGAAAGACGCAGAAAAGTTTGCAAAATGCTCGAGTCAACAAAACTACTTAGTTGCAGATTCAGGACTACAACTCAGGTATCACAGCGGCTCACAAGTCTGGACCATTCTTCTGTTCTGCATTCAGTGTCTCCAAATCCCTGGGGAAGGATAACGTTGCACACATAACCGCAAATTGATTTCTTGACATTCTCCTTCACACCCTCTTTAAGGAAGATTTTACTACCTATAGAAGTGATTTTTAACCAGATTTCACTACTTATGGAAGAGATTTTTAACCAGATTGGCAGGGTATTGAAGGGGATCAGGAAGGCATATTTTTATACATTTATTTAATGTTTATTTATTTTTGAAAGAGAGACACACACAGAGTGTGAGTGGGGGAGAGGTAGAGAAAGAGAGGGAAACACAGAATCCGCAGCAGGCTCCAGGCTCCCCGCTGTCAACACAGAGCCCAACGCGGGGCTCGAACTCATGAACCATGAGATCATGGCCTGAGCTGAAGTCGGACGCTTAACGGACGGAGCCACCCGGGCGCCCCTAAAGGCATATTTTTAAAGCATATTAAATGTTAAAGTATACTTTTTGATTTAGAAAGAAAGGATCCCTAACAATGTTTCATATTTTAAATCACAAAGAAAATATGACATGATTGTTCACCTAAAGTACATATGGATTTTAAAAGTTTGCGGGGCGCCTGGGCGGCTCCGTCGGTTAAGTGTCTGACTTCGGCTCAGGTCACCATCTCGCGGTCCGTGAGTTCGAGCCCCGCGTCGGGCTCTGGGCTGACGGCTCGGAGCCTGGAGCCTGTTTCAGATTCTGTGTCTCCCTCTCTCTCTGCCCCTCCCCCGTTCATGCTCTGTCTCTCTCTGTCCCAAAAATAAATAAACGTTAAAAAAAAAAATTAAAAGTTTGCAAAACACTGACAATAAGAATATACATAAAGGGAACACAGCCTCCTTTTACATAAGGCTTTCTGGGGGAAATCACATTTAGAACAACGAACAAATAGCGGTCAGCCAGGCGAGCCAAAGCAGGAGTAATTGAAGTGTATTCCAGGCAGAGATGGTAATAGACTGTAAGGACTAGAGGTACGAGAGATGGGGCCGTGGCTAAGGGACCAGCCATGGTTGAGCGTGGCTGAAAGAGAGAACAGGCACTTGGGGGGGGAGGAGGAACAAGGGAAAAGGGCAGTGAGGGAGAGTGTGCGCTCAGAGATAAGCAACACACTGAAGAACGAATGAGGGGCAAGGGATAAGGGCCTTGTATCCCCTGCTCCGGGATTCATCTTTATCATGACAGCAATCGCAGCTCATTGACAGGTTCAAGCAGGAGAACCGTAGAATCAGATTCGTATTGCAGGAAAATCGTGCAGAGGAGAAGTCCACACTTTCTCACAGAAGGAAGTTTATATTGTGCTCAAATTGTTCTGGTGTTTAATTTCCACTTTCTTCACCAGCGTGGCCTTTGTTCTGAGGGTCGAGTGGTTAATCTCCAGGGTCTAAAGAGAGATTCTGACAACGAAATCATCCAGAGATTGAGGTGAAACAATTCACTCACCAAAAGGGTACAATTGACTCGGACGCAGTAACGTAACTTGTCAAAGTCAGTGAGTATTGCAGTTGAGGCCACCAAGAATAGAGCTGAGGAGGAAATTCACACTTGCTATTTCCATAAGAGAGCAGATTCAATGAGAACACTTTATTTTTAAGTTGTGTTTAAGTTCATAGTGTTCCAATTGACAAAATGAAAAGTTTGAGTTTTGCTTCGTAATTTATTCTAACCCATTGCTTTAGAATCAATTATCCACCAAGAAATTGGCTCAATTACCCTTACCTCGGAACTTATATTGAAGAAGCTCTTTGCAGGCGCCTGGGTGGCTCAGTCGGTTGGGCGTCCGACTTCGGCTCGGGTCATGATCTCACGGTCCGTGGGTTCGAGCCCCGAGTTGGGCTCTGTGCTGATAGCTCAGAGCCTGGAGCCCGTTTCAGATTCTGTGTCTCCCTCTCTCTCTGCCCCTCCCCCGTTCATGCTCTGTCTCTCTCTGTCTCAAAAATAAATAAACATTAAAAAAAAATTTAAAAAAAAAAGAAGCAGCTCTTTGCTATAACTTTGAAGATCCTGAAATGGCTGCAATGCAGTGATTTTCATGACCAGTCTACCTGAACAGCGTTCATTTTACAAGGAATTATTTCAAGGACAGTGGCCCACTATATTAGAGCCCTTGTCCCATTTAACTGCCATCGGACCTACATAACTCCAGTGTCATACAACTATTCTCTGGTACCTTAAATTCCTTGTCATCTTGAAGTTCCTAAAGAAGCACAAATTATAGGGGTGCCTGGGTGGCTCAGTCAGTTAGGTGTCTGACTTCGGCTAGGTCATGATCTCACGGCTTGTGAGTTCGAGCCCCGCATTGGGCTCTGTGCTAACAGCTCAGAGCCTGGAGCCTGCTTCAGATTCTGTGTCTCCTTCTTTCTCTGCCCCTCCCCCACTTGCTCTCTCTCTCTCTCTCTCTCTCTCTCTCTCGTCTCTCTCTCTCAAAAATAAATAAACATTAAAAAATATTTTAAAAATTTATAATCATACTAGAAGCATAAATAGTCATAGAAACAAAAATGATACTAATAAGGTAGTACTTTCTATATCCCAGGCACTGTGCTAGAAACCACATCCATTGGGGTGCCTGGGTGGCTCAGTCGGTTAAGCGTCTGACTTCGGCTCAGGTCATGATCTCACGGCTTGTGAGTTCGAGCCCCACTTTGGGCTGTGTGCTAACTGCTCAGAGCCCGGAGCCCGGTTCGGATTCCTTGTCTCCCTGTTTCTCTGCCTCTCCCTTGCTCTCTCTTTCCCTCTCTCTCTCAAAAATAAATAAAGATTTAAAAAAATTTTAAAACTTCAAAAAAAAAATAAACTACATGCATTACCTCCTACAATACAAAATCCCATAAGATACTGTTAATATCCCATTTTGACAGATGAGTAATCCTTACAGAGATTAAGTAAACTGCCCATGGTGAGGCAGTTTGTGATCAAAAACCAGATTTCAAATCCAGGTCTGTATGAATGCAAAATCTCTTTCCTATGTATTTTCTCATACTTTTAGTTACCTGTGAAATAGCACTTACTATAAATATACTTGGAACTGTGCCCAACAGTGTATATGATTACATCATTTAACCTTCAAACAAATCTACCAAAAGGTAACATTACCCATGTTTTACAGATGAAGAAATTAAAGCTCAAAATATTTAATTGCCAATGGCTATGCAGGTAAAATGAAGCAGAGGATACGGATGTAGATTTGATTCTAAATCTGTGTGTTTAACCACAATCTATGCCATTAGAACGTGATAACGTAAACTAGCACGTAGTTCCCCATTCCCCATGGAGCTCCATGGGTCTGAGACTTCAAAAGAAGACAGTTGTTCATGATATCTATGAGGCTCATTGCTTCAAGTTTTTATGCACTAACACCTTCACAGAGATGGGTTGATGGTCATCTGGGAGCTGAGGCAATGGAATTTCAGAATGACACTGGGGTCAGCCCCACGGTGAAGGAGGGAAATCTAGGGAATAGAGATCATATGGGAAGTACGGGGATCTTTTTTCCTCTGTCCTCCTGAGGCGGTTCCATTCTTTAATTGCAAGAACATAGAAAGAATGAGGAATTACCCTAAACAAAACAGCTGTAACATCAAGTTCCCTACCTGCTAACATCTCAGTTGACTTCAGACCAAGCCATGGAAGCCCATCCGGGACTAAGCTTGTGGATTACAAGGTCACATTTCCTCTGTTCTGCTCAGAAGCCGGGGGATGGGCCTCATGAAACTCAATACCCTTTACTCTGCTGCAAGATAGTTAGTCATGAAGATCAAATAGACCCAAATACAATGTGTCCTAAATATATTCCACGGAGCATGTAAGACACTCCTTAAAAAAAAAAAAAAAAAAAAAAAAGTTCCATGGACAATTAAATGTTGGAAATGCTTCATAAGCTCTGTCTCTCAAAGATAGGGTGACCTGCAATTAATCACCCAAACCAGGCCACTTCTGAGTGTCAAAGGGGATGTTGTTAATAATTACACTAAGACAGCAAGTATATCCCGGGTAAATTGAGACCCATGGTTAGTCTGCAGTTTAACCCAGAACTTTCCAAATTAGTTTGGCCATAGAACATCTTTCCCCCCTTGCGACACCTGCAAACCTCACAAGGAACCATTATTCCACAGCATGTACTTTGGAGAACACTAAACTTAGAGGTTTTAAGAAAGTCTGCATGAAATGCAATAGACCAATAGACCAATAGAATAGACCATGATTCTTCCCAATCATTTCTGGTCCATGCTCACCTAGGAAGGAAGTGTTAATATATTTGCAGTATTAAAAAAAAAGGTAAATGGGGGCACCTGGGTGGCTCAGTCAGTTGAGCATCTGACTCTTGATCTTGGCTCAGGTCACGATCTCATGGTTTGTAGGTTCGAGCCCCGTGATGGGCTCTGTGCTGACGGCATAGAGCCCGCTTGGGATTCTCTCTCTCTCCCCCTCTCTCTGACCCTCCCCTGCTTGAGCACACACGCGTGCTCTCTCTCATCCTCTCTCTCAAAATAAATAAATAACCTTAAGGAAAAAAAGGAAAGGAAATGAATGAGGTTCCTTGTAGCCAGAAAAGACTGGCCAGGGGAGTGGGGTATTTGAATGGATTACTATCTCAGCATGCCTGTAATCCCCTGACACATATAGAAATCTGGCATATAGGTCATGAAGCTGTGAATGGACTAAAACATACCCGCAACCGACCTCCATGTGTTTCTCTTCCTTGAAGACCAGTTGCAGACGATTACATTACATGAAGGCAATGAAGGACTTACAAAAAAATTTTTGCCCTTTTGGCCCCTTGGCCTATTTTGTTGCTTCGGATTTGGGTCCGTGTCAAAACTCTTGCAAATTATGGGAAATGCAACAAAGCTCCTGACTGACTCAATCTATCCATCAAACACTGGGAAGAAAAAAAAAATACTTCCATAGAAAAATAGAAACTGTATTAGGTATTTCAACACTGAGTCTAATGCAAGGAATTGGGTAAACAGGAAGTAGAAGATTGGAAAAACAAAAATGGAGCACTAAGGCAACACGATGCCCAGTTGGGGCCTCAGATTTCTGAGGAGGGGCAGTGCCCAAATGATTCTGGCACGTCAAAGGGGCACAGTGATGCTGGTTCTGGAATTCTAAAAGAAGGTGGAGACTTGGTCTCTTCACAGTTTCCTGGCTAATTGACCAGCGACAGATGATTCCAGTCACTCAGTTGTGGAAGCTTGTGGAAGGCAGAAGACTCTGCATTTTCAGGTACACTATTTACAACCAGCTCCAGCAGGTAATCCCTACCAGAGACCCTTGCCACTGAATTGAGGACTGGGCTCTCAGGTAGCTCTTGATAACTGTGCGTTTAAACTTAGCTCACTAACTCCGCAGAAAACATCCTCAGAAAGGCACCCGGTTTCAATGGGTCTTTGAAGCACCAAAGGCTCGTAACGTTGCTTTGAAAATTTCAGGGAAGAAGAGGGAGGCAAAGGCGGGAGCGACAAAGGCAAAGAGGGGAGCTTGAGAGGAAAATGTAGGAAGTGTTTTCACATATTCTATTCAGGAGGGAAAAGAAACCATTTAAAAAGTGTTTTGAGCAAGGAAACGGTGTTTGAAGGTTAGTCTCCTGCCAGATGCTTTTAAATTGTGATATTCAATCCGCGGTGAGCATTTTACCCTGTTCGGCTCTTCAGTTGAAAGTCAGAAGCCATACATTTGACAGGCAGCTCTCCGAAGTTTATTCCAGAGAAGGTCACACTCTGTTTCCCTTCCGCAAAGCTGCTGTGAAAGGAGGAAGAACAAAGGAATCCCCTACACTCTGGCCAAGGAGGGCAGAGAGAAGAGGAGACAGAGGGTCTGAAGAGGGTAGGGTCTGAGGGGCGCCTGGGTGGCTCATCAGTTAAGCGTCTGACTTCCGCTCAGGTCATGATCTCACGGTTGGTGGGTCTGAGCCCCACGTCGGGCTCTGTGCTGACAGCTCAGAGCCTGGAGCCCACTTCAAATTCTGTGTCCCCCCCTGCCCCCTCCCCATTTGCACTCCGCCTCTCTTTCAAAAATAAATAAACATTAAAAAATTAAAACAAAAAGTAAAAATAAAGGTTAGGGTCTGAGATCATAAAGTGATAAAAGCACTTAAAATAAAAAGAGAGGGAGTCTATTTTAAAGATTAAGATCATAGGTATTGGGACATTATGGAACAGAGGTCAAATCTTGGCTCCTTCACTTCCTAGCTATTGACCTTGAACAAGTTTCGTAACCTCTCTGAACCTCGGTATCGGTACCTTTATTTGTGGAACAGTATAATCCACGTGCTGGCAGGATCCACGTAGACCATCTATTTTTGGCCCTGTGCCAACTGTGAAACAGGGCTCAGAAATTCTTTGCCTCCTACATAAAGAAGCCCTTGTTATCAAATGTCTATCACACTGAAGATTTCAGAGGCAAGTAGGAGTAGATTCACCAAACAAAATAGTTTTCTTCAAAAATCCTCCCTTGTTCAATCTTTCCAAGTCTTACTTCTCATAGCCAGTGGGGCTCCTCTTCTACGCCCTCTTCGGTTACCCTTAACCTTCCCAGTTTTGGTTTCTCCCTCCTAGCGTCATTCTTCTCGTTCTATTGTATTCTTAGGAGGTTAGGTTATCTCTGTCGCTAGACAGAGCTATGTGTTCCCCTTTCTCTTTGAATATTCGTAAAGGAACAGTCCTCAAGCAGTAAATTGGCTCAGACACCATCTACAACCTGTGTTGGGGGTGGGGGGGGGGGGAAGGATGTAATTTTACATCTTTTGAGACAAGTAAAAGATTCCCATTTGGAATTTGGGCGTCCAAGATGTTAATTAATCCTCACTTTAGCCCTTGATTTGGATGGAATACCAGAAACCCATCTCAGGCACAATTCCCCCATCACAACCAAATCTCGTAATCTATAGGGAAAAAAAAAAAAACACCTTTTCTATAGTATGTGCTCAGTGTTTCAAAATATTCTGAACTCTAAAGACTTTATAAAGTGATTTTTTCCTTTGCCAATAACTTTGTCATAGTCACTCTGTCACAACTACTGGATTCTCAAAAGCAAATAAAAGAGCATTCTTGTTTTTCTCTTTGCCTCCCATAATCCTTGTTTCTTTACATCCAGAGAGAATAGAAGGGCTGAGTGCCTGAGTTCCTTCCTACCAGGATTGTAGATCTATTACCAAAAACTACGCCTTATCTTGGCCACATTTCTCACCCTGCACCCCTTTTTCTCTCCAACACGAAGTCACAGGATCTCTGATCCTGAGCTGTTCCTGCTCAGGGACTTCTAATTCTCCACTTCTTTTTACATTTTTTTTTAACATTTATTTATTTTTGAGAGCCAGAGAGAGACAGAGCACGAGTGGGGGGGGGGGGGGAGGGGGGAGCAAGAGGGAGACACAGAATCTCAAGCAGGCTCCAGGCTCTGAGCTGTCAGCACAGAGCTCGACGCGTGGCTCGAACTCACAAACCGTGAGATCATGACCTGAGCAGAAGTCAGACGCTTAACAGACTGAGCCACCCAGGCGCCCCTGTGGTTTTAAACCAGAATGTAATCGCTTCTCGGCCTTTTGGCTAAGATCAAGTGTAAACCAGAATGCAGAAGGGGACTGGAGATGGTTGCTTTCACACTCCCCCTCAGATCATGTCCTTAGCACCGACCCACCCCATCTTCTGTCTGGGAACATCCCCTTTACTCGGTCCACAGTCCCATCAGTTATTGGCCGGGCAGCTCTTGAAGCAGGTGTAAGAACTCCACTATCAGTATTGTCTTAAGTACCAGCTGTCATCTTACTTCTAAACATCTTTTTCCCATCTTTAAAGACTCTGAAGGACAACTTGTTACTCATTCAGCATAAGACTGAGTCACAGATTTTGGTTCAGTAAGCAGTAAACAAATCTAAACCTCCGTGAGCCCAAGATACACAGATGCCCTCCTTTAACGCCTACCTCCTCCTGAGTGATATTCCAGTCCTCGGAGTTAGCATCACCTCCCCCTTCAGGCAGGCAGAAGATACCGCTGATATTTTCAACATGGCCCAAACTGTTTTGTCTCTGAGATACTCTCCTGGGAGATGTAAATAGTTGTCTACTTATACGCGGAATCTAAAAAAGCACAACTCACGGATGCAGAGTAGAATGCTGGTTGCCAGGGGCTGGGGATGGGAAGCTGGGGGAAATGGGGGAATGCTGGTCAAGGGTGCAAACTTCGTTGTAAGATGAGTAGGTTCTGGGAACCTAATGTACGATATGGTGGTTATAATTAACGACAAAAAAAGGAGGGGTGACTATATGACGTGACGGAGGTGGTGATAAGCGAATGGTAACGTTATGGTGGTAATCATTTTGCAATGCATAACTGTATCAAATCAACACCTTGTATGCCTCAAACTCACACATGCCAATGATATCTTAATAAAGCTAGAAAAAATAGCTGTGATATCAAAAAAAGTGGTTTCCCAACCAAACAAGCCTGAAAACTGCTGAATGCTATGATCTAAGAGTCACAACACATAGTAAAATAGAGGCTCTGCCAAGTCTTAACCCAGAATTCCCCCCACTGTTTGACCCCAGAATCCTTTTTCCATGGAACACTTACTAACATCCAGTGGGCCAAAGTTCCACAGAGCACATGGAGGTGTTTTATTAATCCAAATGATCCTTTTTTTTTTAATGCTTATTTATTTTTGAGATGGAGGAGGGGCAGAGAGAAGAGGAGACAGAGGGTCTGAAGCGGGCTCTGCGGGGCTCCAACTCATGAACTGTGACGTCATGACCTGAGCCCAAGTCGGATGCTTAACCGAGGGAGCCACCCAGGTGTCCCCCAAAGAATCCTTTTTAACACTAACCACAAAATACAATTTACAACTGGGGAAATCGATCTGCGCTTAAAAGCGTTCTCATTTTCGTGGGCATCACTACAGAGTATAACCTCCTTCAGTCATGCTGTTGCACACGTTTGTGATATCGTTGGATTGCTTAGTCAAATTCTGCATTCCACCCCTGATGTCTCAATGATTTTCTTTCAGTTGCGTACATCGACGTTCACTCTTTGCGCTGTGAAGCTCCGTGGGTTTTGACAAATGCATGGTGCCACGTATACACCATAACAACACCATACGGAACAGTTCACTGCCCTAAAATATCGTCTAGGCGGCAGCTATTCAACTCTTACCCCTTCCCTCGGGACCCCTAGCAACCACTGGTATTTTTGCTGCATAGTTTTACCTTTTCCGGAATGTCATATAACGACATCAGGTATAGCTTTTTGCAGATGAGCTTATCTCACTTAGTGATATGCACTCAAGTTACATATCCATCTCTTCTCATGGTTTGATAGCTCATTTCTTTATCCTGCAGAATAATATTCCATTATGTTGATATACGACAGTCTTCTGTGGCCTTTTTTTTTTTTTAGATAAATTAACTCCAGTATGCTTTTTTAAAATTTGATTTTAGGGGCGCCTGGGTGGCTCAGTCGGTTAAGCGTCCGACTTCAGCCAGGTCACGATCTCGCGGTACGTGAGTTCGAGCCCCGCGTCAGGCTCTGGGCTGACAGCTCGGAGCCTGGAGCCTGTTTCAGATTCTGTGTCTCCCTCTCTCTCTGCCCCTCCCCCATTCATGCTCTGTCTCTCCCTATCTCAAAAATAAATAAACGTTAAAAAAAATTTAAAAAAAAATTTGATTTTAGGGGTGCCTGGGTGGCTCAGTCGGTTAAGGGTCCAACTTCGGCTCCAGTCACGATCTCGCTGTCTGTGAGTTCGAGCCCCGCATCAGGATCTCTGTGCTGACAGCTCAGGGCCTGGAGCCTGCTTCAGATCCTGTGTCTCCCTCTCTCTCTGCCCCTCCCTTGGTGGCACTCTGTCTCTCTCTCAAAGATAAATAAACCCGAAATCTTTTTTTAATTTGATTTTAATTGTTTTCTAGTCAGCTATTGAAAAACACCTCAGTTGCTTCCAGGTGTGTGTGTGTATGATTACGAATAAGGCTGCTATAAAATTATGTGCAGGTTTTTATGTAGGCATAAGCTTTTAAATCAGTTGGTTAAATACGTAGGCGCATGATTGCCGGATCACATGGCAAGAAAGGGGTGGGGGAAAAGTAGCACTGACCTAAGTAACTGTGGGACCAAGTAGAGTCTCTAAGACTAAAGGCAAAAGGAAATAAGCACTCTACTCTCGTCGATGATGTTCTTTGCAATGGGGATACAGGCTACCAACCCTGATACCACTATACATGTATACTTAAATTCAACAATTAAATCGATGGCAGATGGCAGAAGACAGGTTTCTCACTGATGGAGTGGGAGGTTACAGATAAGCAAGGGGAGAAGGCTAGAACGATTCCTTTATGTGGCAATGGATTACTGCTGGATATGTTGGTATAAATTGGCATTTAACTTTTACAGATACAGATGGTTACATATAGAAATACTTATATATGTGTGTATATACGCTAATATAATACGGGTATATGATATGATGATAAGATATGAGTATACACACATATATTTCTTTGCTCTATTAGCTGAAAAGACCCAAAAGACATGACAACTCAGAAGTCGAAAAGAAACTACTTGGTTAGCAATAAGCACATCTTGTGCCTGGATCTTGGTTTCTAATATCAATTTCCAATAAAAAAAAAAAAAAAAAACAGGCTCTTTGGAGAAATGACTCGTTCTAGGGCTCAGAGAAGAAACACAGAACAAGGGTGTAGAAGGTCTTACAATGCCAAAAGTAAGGAAGTGCCAAAAAATAAAACCCCACAATGTGGGGGTATGTCAAAGGGAGGCAGGAAAGAGCTCCCAATCGCCAAAGCAGTAACAATACGAGCAACAAAATAAATATGACGATATTGGATTGAAATCCAAAGTATAAAAGAAGTACCCGTAAGTCCATACAGACATAAATAAGTGATTAAATAAATCAATAAATACGAAAAAAATAGATCAATCTCCCATGCAGAAGAACCTCTAAATAATTTATGTAGGTGACTCTGCTCTTAAGGAGGTGGAGTATAACTCTCTATTCCTTAAGTGTGGGCTATAAATAGTGCCTTCCTTCCAAAGAATAACATATGGAAAGAGAGAAAAAGTAATTTTACAGTAGAAAAACTTGAGAAACGCTACCTCAGCCGAGGGGGCAAGGTCAAGAACAACAGGCGCAAGTTATGTTGATAAGACACATCCTTAACATAATGTGATGAAAATGGCACTTCACTCCTGTGGTCTTCATCAAACATACATAGCCTCGATCTAATCATGAGAAAACGATCCCTAGTTGAGGGAAAGTCTATAAATACCTGACTAGTATTCCTCAAAACTGCCAAGGTCATCGCAAATAAGTAAATTGTCATAGCCAAGAGGAGTCTGAGGAGACACGATTGTTAAATGCCATGTGGTATCCTGGTTGGGTTCCTGGAACAGAAACAGGGCATTAGGTAAAAACGAAGGAAATCTGAATGAAGTATGGACTTTAGTTAACAATAATGGGGACTCTCCGTAGTATCTTTGCATGTTTTGTGAATATCAAACTATTTCAAATATTCTAAAAGTTTATTTTTTTAAAGTAGAGTGATGGAGGTACTATAAGCATTATTTGTTGATGATATTGTCATGTATCTGGAGACTCACAGAGAAAATTCTACTTTACGAGATACGAGAAAGATGGCTAGAGAAAAATAATACATAAAGGAAACAGCGTTCCTATATACTAAAAACCAGTTACATTTGTAATGAAATAAAGACACCATTTACAATAGTTATAAAAATAATTACTTAGAAATAAATGAAACAGCGGGTGCCTAGGTGGCTCTCACGGTTCATGTGTTCAGGGCCCACACGGGGCTCTGTGCTGATGGTGTGGGGCCTGCTTGGTATTCTGTCTCTCCTTCTCTCTTCCCCTCCCCTGCTTGTGTTCTCTCTCTCTCTCTCTCTCTCAAAATTAATAAACACACTTAAGGGGTGCCTGGGTGGCTCAATCAGTTGGGAGTCGGACTTCGGCTCCGTTCATGATCTCCCTGTGGGCAGGTTCGAGCCCCGCGTCGGGCTCTGTGCCGACAGCTCGGAGCCCAGAGCCTGCTTCGGATTCTGGGTCTCCCTCTTTCTCTGCCCCTCCTCCTCTCATGCTCTCACTCTCTCTCTCTCTCTCTCTCTCTCAAAAATAAACATAAAACATTAAAAGGTTAATAAATAAACTTCAAAAATTTAAAAAAAAAAAAAAAAGAAATTTACCAGGGTTGCTGCTGCGCATCGCACTGCTGGTCATGGGCTGCACGTTGGGCCTACATGTGGGCGGTGGGCAGCGAGCAGCAGACCCCACCGTGCTCCCCCGGCTCTGCTACGATGCCCTGGTGCATTTTGCACTGGATGGGTTAGAAGATGATGGTGGGTTGGGAACATCCTAGGCTTCCCTTGTTCCATGAATATAACTAGATAGCTATCGGATCATCCTAAGTACCCCAGAAATTGACCTGAAAACTGGCAGAACTCCACAGCAGAAGCTAGAGATGAAGACAAATGGGAGAAGGCAAGAAGTGTGGAGATGAGGCTTGTGAGACAAATGATTGTGGTCACTGCAGTGGCGAGTCACCGTTGCAGAGAACGGCCAGAGACAGACAAGCACAGAGGGGACCACGCGGGAAAGCAAATCCCCATATCAATTGGCATGGAAAGTGAGATGGGCCAAATTTTGAGAGTTCTTGCAACCAGCAGGGCTTAGAGACTGGGATGTTAAAGGTCGGTGGGCTTGGTTACAATCAAGGCTGGGGGGCGGGGGGCACTGTGCTGCTCTTAGAGAGAAGGCAGGCAAACAACCCGGGGACATACAGCATGGAAACAATGAACTGAAGAGTGCCTGAGGTACGCAGTAGGGAGGTTATTTGCTCATCTCAGAGCGTGCCCCAGAGAGACAGCATTCACAGAGAGACCCTTCCAGGAAAAAAAGAACTGGCCAGCACCATTTCCTTCCCCGGCCCTTCAGGGTAAGCACAGGGCCACTGCAGGAAAGCAGCACAGCACCAAAACTCACTACCTGATTTGCTTATACCAAACCCCACCTACTCACGCTCCAGGGCAACAGCCCCACTCAGCCATGCTTCCCTCAGTACCAGTGAAGCAGACCCCCTCCCCTAGAAGACTACCTATACTGCTGCTCACACCATGTCATACCGTGTGGGAGTTCTGCAGAACCTTGGTTCTAGTGGCAGTGGTGACGGGTCTTATTTCACAGACCAGAGCACACCTAGTTAAAACCCACCACATTCAACCCAGGGACCAAACACTGCCCCAAATAAGCAAAGAGAACCTCTGCAGACAATTGGCCTGAAGGATAAAGCAGCCAAAACAACAACAGAGCACATGCAACACACATTAGAGACACTTTCTAGAAGCACCAGGCCCTGGGGAATAAGGGATACTACACGGCAGGGCACTACAAGACTTCTTCATAAGGCCATTGCCTTCAAGAACAGGATGTATAGCTGACTTTCCTGACACACAGACACAGGCACAGAGACACAAAAAAATGGGAAGACAGAGAAATTTATTCCAAATGAAAGAACAGGAAAAGGCCATGGCCAGAGATTTAAGTGAAACAGATAAATAACATGCCTGATAAAGAATTTAAAGCAATGATCATAAAGGTACTCACTGGACTTGAAAAAAAGAGTAGAACACAAGAATGAGACTCTTAACACAGAAATAAGGAATAACATAGCAGAGATAAAGGGTCCAATAAATGAAATGAGAAACATACTTGATGGAATGAACAGCAGGAATGAATTAATGACCTAGAAGACAGAGTAATGGAAAGTCACCAAGCTGAACAAAAGAGATCAAAAAGAATTATACAGGGGCACCTGGGTGGCTCAGTCAGTTAAGCATCTGACTTTGGCTTAGGTCATGATCTCACGGTTTGTGATTTCGAGCTCCACATCTGGCTCTCTGCTGTCAGTGCAGAGCCTGCTTCAGATCCTCTATCCTCCCCCCTCTCTCTACCCCTCCCCCACTTGAGCACATGCACTTTCTCTCTCTCTCTCTCTCTCTCTCTCTCTCTCTCTCAAATAAACATTAAAAAGATAATGATGCAAAAAACAAGAATTGGTTTAGGAAAATCAATGACTCCATCAAATGTAATAACTTTTGTATTATAGGAGTTCCAGAACAAGAGAAAAGGGGGCAGAAAGTTATTTTGAAGAAATCATAGCTGAAAATTTCCCTCATATGAGGAAGGAAACAAATATCCAGATCCAGGTGGCACAGAGAACTCCCATCAAAATTGACAAACACAGATCCGCACAAAGATATTGTAATCAAATTGGGAAAATACAGTGCCAAACAAAAACATTTAAAAGCAGCAAGACAAAAGAAGATGGTAACTTACAGGGGAAATTTCATAAGGCCAGCAAAGGATTTTCAGCAAAAACTTTCCAAGCCAGAAGGGAGTGGCAGTATACACATTCCAAGTGATAAATGGGAAAAATCTGCAGCCAAGAATACTCTCTCAAGCAAGGCTATCCTTCAGAATAAAAGGAGAGATAAAGAGTTTCCAGACAAACAAAAACTAAAGGAGTTTGTGACCACTAAACAAACTTGGCAAGGAATATTAAAGGGGACTCTGAGTCAAAAGGAGACACCGAAAGTGACAGTATAAAGGCAGAAAACACAAAAGCAGTTAAAATGAATATTTCTGTAAAAAAATAAGTCAAGGAACTCACAAAATAAAAGGATATAAAATGTAAAAACACATACCTAAAATGTTGGGAGGACAGGAGCAAAGAATGGGTTCAAACATAAATGACCATCAACTTAATATAGACTGCTATATGCAGAAGAGGTTATATACAAACCTAATGGTAACCATATATCAAAACCCACTAATAAGTATGCAAAGAATAAAGAGAAAGAAATCCAAATACATCACTAAAGAAAATCAGCAAACCATGAAAGACAAGAAAGGATCAGAATCTTCAGAAACAACTACAAAACAAATAATAAGATGGCAATAAATATATATCTATCAGTAATTACTTTGAATGTAAATGGACTAAACTCTCCAATCAAAAGACATAGGGTGTCAGAATGGATTGAAAAAAAAAAGACCCATTTATATGATGCCTACAAGAGACTCATTTAAGACCTAAAGACACCTGCAGATTGAAAGTGAGGGGATAGAGAAACATCCATCATGCAATGGATGTCAAAAGAAAGCCAGAGTACCAATGCTTATATCAGAAAAAAATAGACTTTTAAACAAAACTGTAACAAGAGACAAAGGACACTATATGATAACAAAGGACACAACACAACAAGAAGATACAACCATTGTAAATATTTATGTACCTAACATCGAAGCACCCCAATACACAAAACAGTTAATAACAAACATAAAGGAAATAACTGATAATAACAAAATAATAGTAGGGGACTTTAACACCCCGTTTACATCAATGGATAGATCATCTAAATAGAAAATCAACAAGGAAACAATGGCTTTGAATGACACACTGGAACAGATGGATTTAATAGATATATTCAGAACATTCCATTCTAAAAAAGCAGAACACACATTATTTTCAAGTACACACAGAACATTGTCCAGAATAGATCACATATTAGCCCACAAAACAAGTCTCAACAAATTCAAGAAGATGGATACCATTCATCTTTTCTGATGACAATGCAATGAAACTAAATCAACCACAAGAAAAACTTTGGAAAGATCACAAATACATGGAGGTTAAATAACATGCTACTAAAAAATAAATGGGTCAACCATGAAATCAAAGAAGAAACAAAAAATACACGGAAACAAATGAAAATGAAAACACAACAGTCCAAAAACATTTGGGAAGTGGCAAAAATGGTTCTAAGAGAGAAGTTTATAGTAACACAGGCCTACCTCGTGAAGGGAGAATAATCTCAAATAAACAACCTAAACTAACACCTAAAGGAGCTAGAAAAAAGAACAAACAAAACCCCAAACCAGCAGAAGGAAGGAAATAATAAAGATTAGAGCAGAAATAAAGTATGTAGAAACTAACAAACAAAACAAAACAAAAATCAATAGAACAGATCGATGAAACCAGCAGCTCATTCTCTGAAAAAAATAATAAAATTGATAATCCTCTAGTCAGACTTAGCAAAAAGAAAAGAGAAATTTGACGCATATAAATAAAATCACAAATGAGAGAGGAGAAATAACAACCAACACCACAGAGATATAAACAATTATAAGAGAATATTATGAAAAACTATATGGCAACAAATTGGAGAGTCTGGAAGAAACGGATACATTCCTAGAAACATATCAACTGACAAAACTGAAACAAGAAGAAATAGAAAATGTGAACAGACTGATAACCAGCAAAGAAATTGAATTAGCAATCAAAAAACTCACAAAAACAAAAGTCCAGGGCTGGATGGCTTCACAGGCGAATTCTACCAAGCACTTAAAGAAGAGTTAATACCCGTTATTCTCAAACTATTCCAAAAATATAGAAAAGGAAGGAAAACTTCCAAATTCATTCTCGGGGGCCAGCACGACCCAGGTACCAAAACCAGATAAAGATCTCACTAAAAAAGTGAACTACAGGCCAATATCCCTGATGAACATAGATGAAAACATCCTCAGCAAAATACTAGCAAACCTAATCCAACAATACATTAAAAAAAATAATCCACCACGATCAACAAGGGTTTATTCCTGCATCGCAAGGGTGGTTCAATATTCACAAATCAATCAACTGATCATCACATCAATAAGAGAAACCATATGATCATTTCAATAGATGCATAAAAAGCATTTGACAGGGGGCGCCTGGGTGGCTCAGTCGGTTAAGTGTTCAACTCTTGATTTTGGCTCAGGTCATGATCTTGTGGTTCATGAGTTCAAGCCCCGTATCAGGCTCCGCACTGTCAGCGCGGAGTATGTTTGTGATTCTCTGTCTCCTTCTCTCTCTCCCTCCCCCACTTTCTCTCTTTCTCTCTCTTTCTCTCCCTGTCTCTCTCTCTCTCTCAAAATAAATAAAATACACTTAAAAAAAGCATTTGCCAAAGGGCAACATCCATTCATGATAAAAACCCTCAATAAAGCAGGTTTAGAGGGAACACATGTCAACATAATAAAGGCCATATGTGAAAAACCCACAGCTACCATGATCCTTAATGGGGAACACTGAGAACATTTCTCCTAAGGTCCAGAAAAGGACAAGGCTATCCATTTTCACCACTTTTATTCAACACAGTACTGGAAGTCCCCTAGCCATAGTAATGAGACAACAAAAAGAAATAAAAGGCATCCAAATTAGCAAGGAAGGCAGAAGACATGATACTCTATATAGAAAACCTGAAAGACTTCCCAAAAAAACTGCTATAACTGAGAAACAAATTCAGTAAAGTCACAGGATACAAAAACAATGTACAGAAATCTGTTGCATTTCTATGCACCAATAAGAAGCAGCAGAATGAGAAATTAATGAAACAATCCCATTTGCAATTGCATTAAAAGTAAGATAACTAGGAAAAACCTAACCAAAGAGGTGAAAGACCTGTACTCTTAAGACCATAAAACAAGATGAAAGAAGTTGAAGATGACACAAAGAAATTGAAAGACATTCCATGCTCATGGATTCGAAGAACAAATATTGCTAACATGTCTATACCACCCAAGGCAATCTACTCATTTAATGCAATCCTTTTCAAACTACCAACAGCATTCTTCACACAGCTGGAAGAAAAAATCCTAAAATTTGTATGGAACCACAAAGACCCCGAATAGCCAAAGCAATCTTGAAAAAGAATAGCAAAGCTGGAAGCATCCCAAGTCTGGACTTCAAGTTAAATCACAAAGCTATAGTAATTAAAACAATATGGTACTGGCACAAAAATAGACACATGGATCAACGGGACAGAACAAGAAACCCAGAAATGACCCCCAAATTATATGGTCAATTAGTCTCCAACAAAGTAGGAAGGAATATCCAATGGGAAAAGGACAGTCTCTTCAACAAATGGTGCTGGGAAATAAACTATTGGGACCTTATCAAAATGAAAAGCATCTGCACAGCAAGGGAAACAATCAACAAAACTAAAGGCAACCTACGGAGTGGGAGAAGATATTTACAAATGACATATCTAATGAAAGGTTCATATCCAAAATATATAAAGAATTATACAACTGAACACCCGCAAAGCAAATAATCCAGTTAAAAATGGGCAGAAGACATGAACAGACATTTCTCCCAGGAAGACATCCAGATGGCCAACAGACACACGGAAAGATGTTTAACCTCACTTATCATCAGTGAAATACAAATCAAAACTACAATGGCATATTACCTCACACCTACCTTAATGGCTAAAATCAACAACACAAGAAACAATAGATGTTGGTGACGGTGTGGACAAAGGAGAATCCTCTTGCACTGTTGGTGGGAATGAAAACTGGTGCAGCCACTCAGGAAAACAGTATGGAGGTTCTTCAAAAAGTTAAAAAGAGAACTACCCTACAATCCAGCAATTGCACGACTAGGTATTTACCCAAATAATAAAAAAAACACTAATTCAAAGGGATACAAGCACCTCTATATTTGTAGCAACATTATTTATAAGAGCCAGGATATGTAAGCAGCCCATGTGTCCATCAATAGATGAATGGTAAAGAAAAGGTGGTATTTATATACGATGGAATATTATCCAGCCATGAAAAAGAAAGACACCTGCCACTTGCAATGATGTGGATGGAGCGAGAGAATATTAATGCTAAGTGAAATAAGTAAGTCAGAGAAATACAAATACTATATGATTGCACTCATATGTGGAATATAAGAAACAAAACAAATGGTCAATGAGAAAGAGAGAGAGAGAGAGAGAGAGAGAGAGACAAATGAAGAAATAGACTCTTAATTATAGAGAACAAATTGATGATTACCAGAGGGAAGATGGGTAAATAGGTGACGGGGATTAAGGAGTGCACTTGTGATGCGCATAGAGTGATGTATGGAACTGTTGAAACACTATATTGTATACCTAAAACTAATACAAAACTGTACGTTAACTGGAATTAAAATAATAACATGCAACATCTCTTTGAAGACAATTTGGGGGGCACCTGGGTGGCTCAGTCGGTTAAGCCTCTGACTCTATTTTGGCTCAGGTGATGATTTCATGGTTCGTGAGTTTGAGCCCCACATCGGGCTCTGCGCTGACAGTGTGAAACCTACTGGGGATTCTCTCTCTTCCTCTCTCTCTGTTCCTCCCCTGCTCTTGGTCTCTCTCCTCTCTCTCTCAAAATAAATACATTTTAAAAAGAAAGAAGATGGGGCACCCGGGTGGCTCAGTAGGTTAAGCGTCCAACTTTGGCTCAGGTCATGACGTCATGGTTCATGACTTCAAGTCCCACATCGGGCTCTTTGCTGTCAGCACAGAGCCTGCTTCAGATCTCTTAACCCCCCTCTCTGCCCCTCCCCCACTGGTTCTCTCCCTCTCTCTCTCTCTCTCTCTCTCTCTCTCTCTCTCTCAAAATAAATAAACTTAAAAAAAAAGAAGATAATTTTGTAATGCTACTGAAAAATACAATATATTAACTGACAAAACGGAAAGGTATCCATTTTCTTGGACAGGAAAATTCCATCTTATAAAGTTAACAATTCTCCCCTAATTAGTTTGTAATTATGTGATCTCAATAAAAACACCAATATGATTGAGGACAATAAAGCAAGCTAATTCCAAAACATATAGTGAAACACAAAGACGTAAGGAGAGTCAGGAAATTTCTGAAAAAGAAGACTGATGAGACAGGACGATTGTCCTTAGTAGATATTAACGCATAATATTAGGCTACATAATTAAATAGAAGTACTGGGCATGATTAGTACTGGTATACATGAGTAGACTCAGTTCACTGGGAAAGAAAAGAAAGTCCAAAAATAAACTCAACTACACATTCACACACATACACAGTAGTTTTGTCGGAATATTTTGGTCCCCTCCCCCCAATTAACGTTGAAATCCTAATGCTCAGTGCGATGCTATGAGGTGGGACCTTTGGGAGATGCTTAGGTCGGAAGAGCGGAGCCCTCATGATTGGGATTAATGTCCTTGTAAAAGAGATCCAAAGGAAGTCGCTAGTCCCTTTCACCATGTAAGCACGTAAGTGAAGTCTGCAACCAGGAAGAGAGCCCTCACGTGGCCATAATCCTGGACCTCTAGCTTGCAGAACTATGAGAAATGCATTTCTGTTATTTACCAGCTACCCACTGTGTGGTATTTTGTTATGTGGGAGGGTCCCCTTCCCTAAGAAGAGAAAACAAAACAAAACAAAACAAAACGCCAAGGCAACCTGGCTATGTGTGGATGTGACAACATCCCTCGCGACCTTGTAAGATGAGACCACTGAATCAGACTGCACGTTTGTGTGTCACCGTATATGGGAGACAAAGAAATAGGAAATGTATTTAAGAAAACTATGCCACGTGGCGGTCGGGGCTCAGTTCTTCAGGTACCAACCCAACTGAGCGGTGCCGACACGAATAAAGTTGCTTCCTGGAAAGAAAAGCCTCGGTGTCACGACTCTGTGTGAGAATCCTGCTACAGTTAGAGCAGCCTGAACAGACTAAGATACACACACACACACACACACACACACACACACACAAATTAAATATATGGCAAAGGTGGAAAGGGTCACTTCACACTGGGAGAAAATAGTTGGTTCAATAAATTGTGATGCAATTATTGGGTAACTTCCTGGGAAAAAACTATCAACTTGTAAATTATTTCTCTATACCCCATAATTCACATAGAAGTTCCCTACCTGAAATTCCCTTTATCTTTGATTGGCAATATCCACCAATGAAGCTCAAGCACCTCCTTCCTTTTGTTTAGTTTTGGTTTATGTCATATCCTGCATAATGTTGCATAAGTTGTTCTTTAGATATCTGTTAGGTCTAGCTCGTCTATATGATGTTCAAGTTCTATGTGTCCTAGTTGATCTGCTGCCCACTTGTTCTATTACTGAAAGTGAGTTATTGAAGTCTAACTATTATTATTGAATTGTTTCTTTCTCCAATTCTATCCATTTTTTTCTCCATGTAATTTTGGACAGTCTTCTTAGGTGCATATATAATTGTTATGGATTCTTCATGGAGTCACTCTTTTATCATTATAAAAGGTCTTTGTCCCTTAGTCACATTTTAAAATGAAAATTCCTTCTCTTTGATATTAGTATAGCCAATTCTGTGGTATATCTTTTTCAGTCATTTCACTTAAAACCCTGTCTGTATCTTTAAACCTAAAATCTGTCTCCCGTTAATAGCATATCGTTGGATCTTTTTTAAAACATTTTTTAACGTTTATTTATTTTTGAGAGACAGAGAGACGGAGCAGGAGCAGGGGGAGGGGCAGAGAGAGAAGGAGACACAGAATCCCAAGCAGGCTCCAGGCTCTGAGCTGTCAGCACAGAGCCCGACGCGGGGCTGGAACTCACAGACCTCGAGATCATGACCTGAGCCGAAGTCGGATGCTTAACCGACTGAGCCACCCAGGCGCCCCTTGTTGGATCTTTTTTTTAAAACCCAGTCTCAAAACGTCTGCTTTTTGATTAATTAATTCACAACGTTGTTGCTACAACAGTTGTTATCACTGCCATTTTACTTTTTGCTTTTCCTGTGACTCATGTTATTTTCTCATTTTTTCTTTTTTTTTAAATTTTTTTTAATGTTTATTTATTTTGACAGAGAGAGACAACGCATGAGCAGGGGAGGGGCAGAGAGAGAGGGAGACACGGAATCCGAAACAGGCTCCAGGCTCCGAGCTGTCAGCACAGAGCCCGACGCGGGGCTCGAACTCACGGACCGCGAGCTCATGACCTGAGCCGAAGTCGGACGCTCAACCGACTGAGCCACCCAGGCGCCCCACTCATTTTTTCTTTATTGCCTTCATTCGTAAGTGAGTATTTTCAGTGTAGTATTTCAGTGACTTTAATGACTGTTCACCATTTTTAAAATTTATTCTCCTGGTTACACTAGACCTTTCAGTATACATCTTAACTGGTCAGATCTACTTCAAATTTATACCAACTTAATGACAGTGAGAGATAGAAATGCTACTCCTATGTAGCTCTATCCTTAAACAGACTTTTCCAGTCTCTGTTCCAAATAAAGTCGGCCCCTTTAGGGAGAGCTACTGAGCTCCCTGTTCTTATGGCCTGACGCTCCCCCTACGTGAACCTCTTAGCTACTGCTCCAGAGATGGGGGCAGGAACCTTTACTCTTGCAGTACGACCCCTTGCATGCAAAACTCCAGACTTGGGGGCAGGAAGGGGAGGGGTATCCCTTGTCTTCTTGGTTTGTCCCTCCGAGCATAGGACCTCTGCCTTACATGGAAGCTGGGGTGAAGATTACTGGAATCTTCAGTAATCTCAGCTTGCCGTGCCTGGGAGTGGGAGCTAGGTGGAGGGAGGGAGCCTCAAACGTCCCTTGCCAGGAACAGAGCTTCTGCAACACAGAACTGGGAAGGATAAGTAATGCTGGTGGCCAACCCCTCTTGGAGAGAAATCATAGTCATGAACTGGGATATGGATGTGTTTATGGTACAGCCCGAGCAGACTAATCAGAACTGATGCTGGCTATCAGGAGTGGATATACAATTAACAGGGCACAGTGAAACATAAAATATGGGACTCCCTCTTCAAAACTCATTGAGAATTTAATAATTTGCTAATCATATTACATCTGAATTCCTATTACCACGGGGGTTTTAATGTTTAGCAAGGATAGGTCTACTTAGGGAAGTGGTGATGTATCCTATCATGAGATGACAAGAGGCAGTTAGAGAGAAATGGTCACTACCAATAAGAGTCAAGGTGTGGTTACCCTGCTCATGGGCCTACCTCTCCGTTACATTATTGTAATCTCTTTCATTCTAAAATGCTCCTATATATCAGTGCTTTTCAAATTGAATGTGCAGATGAACCACCTGGAGATGTTCTTAAAATGCAGATTGCCAGTTGAGCGGATTTGGGTTAAGGTCTGAGATTCTGCATTTCTAGCAAGCTCCCGGGAGATGCCCACTCTATTGGTCTGTGGACCACAGAGAAGAAACGCTGAATGATACTAAAAGCTTGACTCTTGCTCGTCAACTATAGGTCATTATTCCCTAAGTGTTAAAGCCACTGTCTGCACTTAGGTTGCCACATTCTCTCGCAGAAGTCAACTGTCAATTAGTCTGAAAGGTGGATGTACTTTTAAAAAACCTCTGAGGGGCGCCTGGGTGGCGCAGTCGGTTAAGCGTCCGACTTCAGCCAGGTCACGATCTCGCGGTCCGTGAGTTCGAGCCCCGCGTCGGGCTCTGGGCTGATGGCTCGGAGCCTGGAGCCTGTTTCCGATTCTGTGTCTCCCTCTCTCTCTGCCCCTCCCCCGTTCATGCTCTGTCTCTCTCTGTCCCAAAAATAAATAAAAAACGTTGAAAAAAAAATTAAAAAAAAAAAAAATTAAATTTTTTTAAAAATTGGAATCTCATCTTCCAAGATGTAATAATGTCTCTGGCTTAGTACAAGTTATAAAATCACATTGTTTTATTAATATATCAGTGAGTAGATCTGACCCAACCCTTGACTTATCTATGTGTATCGCTCTGACCAGGGATTAATAAGGAAAAAACCTATTAATAGAATCCAGGAAATGTACTGCAGGATTTGAGTATTCTAAAGTTACTTAAATACAACAATGCTTTTAAGGTAGATTTATTAAAATTTTTGGAGAAAACATTCCATTTAATAAGACTCGTTGAACATTTGGCCATAAGACTGAAAGTTATTCAGTCAACAGAATGTGTCTTGATGAGAAAAGACTTCTTTTTTCCTCTGAAAGATCTGAAATTAAGGAAGAACTCCGTTACTAACAAATAGTCATTAATAACATAAACTATTTTAATTCAGACTAGTACCTCAGAGAAACAGATTTAAAAAAAGCATTCAGCAGAGAAATAAAGTGAAATATTTCATACACATTCAAATTTCCCTTTATTTTTAAAAGACTTGGCATTATCTCCAAGTCACAATTTCTCCTTAAAGCCCACCAACCCATAGTGACCTTCATCTTCTGAAATTCTATAACAGTCTCCGTACAACTCAAACAGGAATCATCTAAAAACAACTCACAGTGCAGGTTATATTTTTTATGGAGTCTATTCTCCCCCAACTAGAGTATGAACTCCTTGAGGGCGGGCAACTTTTTTTTCAATTTTTGTGAAATCGGCCTGTGACAGACTAGTAATCTATTTCAGTCTCCATCCAGTTTAAGTAACTCTTTTCTTCCTCCCAATCCTGCTTTTCTCCTGTAACTCTTTCCTCGTATTGTTCCCTAATCTAGAAGTAAACAGTGTTTCATGTTCTGAGCCATTGTTGCTATATTTCAACAAAAGGAAACCTACCGCCAAATTTAGCTTAATAGCGTTGAGTTTTTAAATTATTGTATTTTCTGCAGACAATCATCATAATCCATACTACATCAATTGTACACCCACGGTGTACAGGAAACATTATAAAATATAGGTCCATGAGTTCTAAATGCAGACTAAATGTCCATGCGGTCTGTGGACCACAGAGAAGAAACGCCGAATGATATTAAATAGCAATGGGTCCAAACTAAAAGCTTGACTCTTGCTTGTCAGCTACAGGTCACTCTTCCCTGAGTTTTAAAGCCACTGTCTACACTTAGGTTGCCACATTCTCTCCCAGAAGTCAACTGTCAATCAGTCTGAAAGGCTATCTACTATCTCAGGCTGAACGTTATGTTACACAACTTACCGTTTTCAGTACAGCTTTTTGCTTGTACAAAAGCAGACAAGTTACTAACAAAACAAACAATGAGACAAAAGCAAATGGTGTCAAGAAAAATACCAAGGTTTCCTTCCATATGTCATCTGGGATTAAAAATCACAAGAAAAGAGGCTCAGTTAGAGTTTACAGTTATTTTTCAAGGTTAATTATTTTATAAACCAGTAACTAGTGAAGAAATGCCTTAAAGTTGGCAACTTCTGCCTTATTTCCTGGCGGATAGATACCACGGTTATATCTGCGTATAGCATTCCTTTCATTTGTGCACTTTTTATACAGAACAATCACTTCACTATACTGTAACATCCCTTCATTTCACTCAGCAAAACTCCCCAAAGCTCAATTCTTTTCTGAGAGGATTTTGTTTAAAATTTGACCTGAGAAAATTTCATCAAAAAAGGATAACATATTAGCTAAGTGATTACAGAAACAGGTCTTGTGTATCCCTTAACCCTTTTTTTTTTTAATTTTTTTTTTTTAGCGTTTATTCATTTTTGAGACAGAGACAGAGCATGAATGGGGGCAGGTCAGAGAGGGAGGGAGACACAGAATCTGAAACAGGCTCCAGGCTCTGAGCTTTCAGCACAGAGCCCGACGCGGGGCTCGAACTCACGGACCGCGAGATCATGACCTGAGCCGAAGTCGGACGCCCAACCGACTGAGCCACCCAGGCGCCCCTATCCCTTAACTCTTAATACGTCAAAGGTTTATATTGTATCATATAATGCCGTAGCAAGCAAGAGCTGGTGACGGAAAGCGGACTACATCACCAGAAAATATGCCACTTTGGGATTTGGGATTATTTTGAGCTGAAGGCAATCAAGACCCACCAGACTCAAGAAAAACATTTACCTCTCCCTTAACTACATAAACGAATTTAGATGGGGGGGGCTGGCTCTGAGAGAGAGCTATTACGAGAGACAACCTCTATTTGAATAACCTATCTCTGTGAAAGGGCAAAACATCTAATTACAGTAGTGCCTCAACCCCCTGTCCTTGTCCATGGTTTTGCCTTTACCCGTGGTTAACTGCAGTCCAGAAACAGATGATCCTCCTTCTGATGTGTCATCGGGTCAACAGTAGCCTAATGCTATGCCATAACGCCTACATCATTTATCTCAGTTCATCTCATCACTTAGGCATTTTTGCATTCATTTCACACCATCCCAAGAAGAAGAGTGAGTACAGTATAAGGTATTTTGAAATACCCCATTATTATAGTATGTGTATTGTTACAACTGTCCTATTTTGTTATTGCTGTTAATCTCTTACTGTGGCTAATTCATAAACTTTATCATAGATTATATAGGAAAAAACAGTTCATATAGGGTTCAGTACGCTCCACGGTTTTAGGCATCCACAGGGGGTCTTAGAATGTATCTCTTATGGGTAAGGGGGGTACTACTGTACCAAACATCTCTTCTTGTTATGTTGTGAATTACTCTCCTCCGCCTTTGAAGTCCCAGGCCCTGATCCCATTGCTTAGCTCATGATGGCATATAAGCCTCAACTGCCCTACTTGCCCTTGGGTCTCACATTTCTATGGGGCTCCTATACCTATGAAATTAAATTTGTTTTTTGGGGGACACCTGGGTAGCTCAGTTGGTTCAGTGTCCAACTCTTGATTTCGGCTCAGGTCACGATCTCACAGTTTGTGAGTTCGAGCCTCACGTCAGGCTCTGCACTGACAGCAAGGAGCCTGCTTGGGATTCTCTCTCTCCATCTTTCTCTGCACCACCCCCCCCCCCCACCGCTTCTCATGCTCTTTCTCTCTCTCTCCAAATAAATAAACCTTTAAAAAAAAAGAAAAAAATTGATTTGTTTTATTGTTAATCTGTTTTATGTCGATTTAATTACTAGAGCGGCCAAAGAACCTAGAAGAGTAGAAGCAGCATTTTTCCTCCACAACAGTTAGCTTATTCAGCAGGCTAATCTTTAACTGGCCAGTAAGAATCCTTAGCATGTCAGTCTCCTGGATCTCTTCCTGCAGGATCTGATGAGAGCAAGAGTGGGGAGAGTCCTTTTCTTTTTCTAAATTTAGATTGGCAGGAGAAAATATTTATGGAACTAGCTCCTTGGGTATGGTACCTTTGGTAAAGATTTGGTATTAGCGCTTGTGTTTTTTGTTGATCCTTTTCCTGTTCCCCTTTGTCATTTTCCAGGCCTTGAGAGTTTGGCTTTATGACCAGTGAGAATGTTCTGCTAACCAAAGGGGGCATGTACCAGTGTGCATTCGGCAGACAGAAAAGCAGGCTGTGGCTCTGAGCTGACGGTAGTCAGCACTGGGTCCAACTTACAAACCAAAACTTGGGCTCAACTAGGTCTACAGTGAGGTTTCTTTGTCTGACCCTGCCAGCTCTCAGGGGAATTTTGTCAGAAGGGGTCCCAGTCCATAAGGGGCCGTTTGTCACCTCAACCTTCATTGTCTCACTATGATGATAAAGCTCTTTGTTTTCTTATGCTGGATCTTGTGAGGGCTGCATCTTTTGCACTCTCCTCTGGGATATCTCTGTGTCTGTGGTTAAGCCTAGAGAAACGTACTGGTTTGAGTCACTATTCAGATTAATAGGTCCTACTTATCAATGGCCAGACAATGGATCTTTTGAATCGGACTCCTAGATTGACAATTTTTTTTTTTTAAGAGACCAGTCGTCCTATTGATATCTGTGGAAAAGCTAAACTAAAAATGGGACACAAGGGAATATAATGGCTAGCCTTAGAGACTCCCTTAACGAGATGAAGGAACATAAATCAAAACAAACATTAAAGTCAACATCCAGTGTAAATTCCCCTTCGCAAAATCCAGCTCCGTCTGCCTATCTTAGCTTCGCTTTTCCTATAACATTTACAGAGAGCACTCTGGCCTGATCTCCAGTCCCAGGGTATACAGGTTACCTGTATAAATGCTGAAAGCTAGGAAGTGATTTTAGCAGAAGCACCCAAGAAAGGTGGTGGGGCTCACGTGGCTATCCCTTATAACTCCTCCTACTTTCCAGGGCTTCAGGTATTCCTATACGATGTCCTTTTCAGGTATATCCCGGACCCCCGCCACAAAGAATTCATGTCCCATGAACAGAAGCACATCTTTGAAATTATAAAGCCTCTTCACCTCCACTTTATGAAGATCATACCATTTTAGAGAGGAGCTGGAAAGATTCGTGGCCATTCACCCTCCCACTCACGAGGACCTTATTAGATCCCAAGGGGTGTTCTTCCTACCCATAGGTATCTTGCAGTTAAAAGACAAATCACATGGCTCCCTGAGAAAACCACACCCCTCACCCCAGAGGAAATAGATGGCCAGAATTTCTCTTAGGCCTTCCCACAAATGATCAGCTGAAGGCCAATGTTCAGGGGCTGACAGAAGCTACAGGAGAGGCTTCTCCCCACTGCCACCTGGCAACAAAGGTGAATCGGCCCAAGGTTAAACTGTACACTCAGAAAGAAGGCCTTTGCTTAAAAGTTTTACACAGACTTTACAAAGGCCCTATGCAACTTCTTCAACATCAACTCAAATGCCCTTACATCTATCCTTGAAGAAGGGTTCCCGTATGGACCCCTCCCAGAGTTGATGAGCCATCAATATTGCAGTTAAGATCGTATGGAATATACATTAAAGGATGTATTATTTTGAGGATGAGACTAAAAACTCACCATACCCACTTTAAACTATGCATTGACTAAGGATAAGATATAATTCAGGACACGATCTTCTCAATGTCAGTTCCACGGTCTCCAGATTTCTTATGCCAGTGACAAAAATGAGTAACGGGACCCATATGTGTTCTTTCTGATTCCACACATCTCTCGGTTAATTGAGTTCTCCCTTTCTACCTGTTTTTTCTTCATAGCCCTTAGTAATTATATGACACAGTTGGCTTCTTCATTGCTTATCTCTAGTCAATATGAGAACAAGATATCAGTTCTGTAAGGACAGGGATTTTGACTGCTATATGTCAAAAGCCTGAAAAAGTCTGACACATATTAGGTGCTTTATAAAGATGTGATGAATGAAAGAGAACAATGATATCAATATGATAGGGAAGATAATAGTCTAACAGGGACTCTATTATAATGGCACAATATAAAAAGATGAATGATTGATAGATGCCAGTATCTGTCTGTATCTACATCTATATATGTATTTACATATCTATATATCTGAAAGAGCAATGCTGAGTTAATTTCCTTCACCTTTCGACAATTATTAGTAACTTCTGTTGATAAAGCTAGTATACTGTAAAACACAATAACATCTTGCGCCACTCTCCAGGCTTTTTAGCTTATATTGTTATTTAATTTGAATATGTCTTTTTTATCATAAGTCACTTTAAGTCCGAAGTGGAAGCGAATGACATATGCTTTTACTAACGATGACATATTAATCGGAAAAATACTCATCAGGCACTAGACACTCAAAAACAAGTGTACTCTTGATTTCCACTCAGGTCACGATCTCAGGGTTCGTGAGTTCGAGCCCCTCGTCGGGCTCTGCGCTGACAGCTCGGAGCCTGGAGCCTGCTTCGGATTCTGTGTCTCCCTCTCTCTCTCTGCCCCTCCCCTGCTCACACTTTGTCTCTCTCTCAAAAATAAATAAATATTAATTTTTTTTTTAAAAAAATAGGCTTCCCCCAGAAGGAACTAGCATATTTTCTTTAGTGACGGTCAGAAACACAAGAATATTGCTGAGAGAGCTATGACAAGATTCTTAAACTAGTTTACTCCTAGTTAAAACTGAATATGAGATTTTTCCGTAAGCCTGTGTTTGAGGTGCTTGCTCGTTTATCTTCTCTGTTTATGGACTATATGCAAAAGCATTTTGATTTCCACGATTACAAAATAGACCATAAGCAAATTAACTCGCTAGCAAAGAGCTACAGTCATGTAGTCACTGCTCTTATTCTCCTACCTTTCCAGCACTGTTCGTCACTCCACTCACTCCAGATTCCATCATCCGAACAATAGATGTTCACTTTGCTTCTTACCAAAAAGCATAATTGTTGGCTTTCATTTGATATTCTTGCGATGCGTATCTCATTTTCGACGGTGGTAGTCTGAAAGCCAAGTAAAAATAAGATGCCATCATTGGATCTGATTGCCGCTAGATAGATCCCGTTCGATCTGTCTCTTTCATCGTGGATTTTGTTACGTAAAACATACGCGTCAAATGACTGGAAGGGTATATACCAAAATCTTAACAGTGATTATCTCTCCCTATGGTGTTTTTTTTTTCTTTTTTCATTTTCCCCCCTTCCTTACCTCTAATTTAAACTTTTTCTACAGGAATAATGAATCACCTGTAGTGAAGGGCATGTGTGACAGGGCAAAATGCCTAGATAGCATTGGTGTTTCTGAGAGCCAGTATTCAGATTCGTGTCAAGTTTCTCAGGTTCCATCAACTGGAAAATGCTACACACACTGAGTTAGCAAAAAGAGAGTCCATCATGTGAATGTTATCTCTATGGAAACTGCAGAGTTCATACACATCAAGTTTTCTTTCCCCCTCCTTACTCTTATTTTGGTTAACTGCCATACAACGTGTGTGACAGAGCTCAGGGCTTCGCGTGAAATTACTTCTTCCGATATGAGAATACACATGGCTGGACGATCTCAAAGGAAGAAACAAATCGCTGAGGAAATTACTTCCGTTTCGGCATTTCAAAGGGCTGAACAGTGTTCCTCATCCAACATAAGAGCTTGTCTTTTGTTGTAACTTTTCTTGGGAACCCGGCATCATGTAGCCGACCGGGAAGAGCTGCGTGATTTGACTGTAAGTCAGTCCGCTTCCTTGGGACACGTAAATCAATTCATCTGTATATGCAACGAACTGATTAGAACTAATGACTCCCTTTCGGTCTCCACCACTCTCTGAGTTGGAAACCAATGAATAAAATTAACATGACGACGTGGGGCTGAAGGCAGCATCACCTCGTTGGTGCCGGGGGTAATTGGTCTTGCAACCACTGCCTGTTTTCCCAGTTAGCCCCTCTTCTGCACAGCAAGCAATTCAGACAGCCCTGCCAGGGTCTACTTCTGACCTGATGCTTGTTCCTCAAGAAGTGGTTTTTATGTGCGTGTTTTTTTGTTTTGTTTTCATTTCACCTAAGGCCTTCTCATAACCCACCCCACAACTGCCTTCGGCAATTTTGATTTATTGGCACGATATTGCAAACAAGTGACTCGATTATCTCTGAAACCCTAATAGAGCTTTAAAATTGGTATGACTTATAGAGAAAGACAGATACCATATGTTTTCACTCTTAGGTGGATCCTGAGAAACGTAACAGAAACCCATGGGGGAGGGGAAGGGAAAAAAAAAAAAAAAAAAAGAGGTTAGAGTGGGAGAGAGCCAAAGCATCAGAGACTCTTAAAAACTGAGAACAAACTGAGGGTTGATGGGGGGGTGGGAGGGAGGGGAGGGTGGGTGATGGGTACTGAGGAGGGCACCTGTTGGGATGAGCCCTGGGTGTTGTATGGAAACCAATTTGACAATAAATTTCATATATTGAAAAATAAATAAATAAATAAAATAAAATTGGTATGACCGATCATGCTTTCAGACTGCAAGCAAGCATCTTTCTTTTGTCCGCCAAATTATACGGTTTTCTGAAAATCAAGACACATGTCATATTCTATTCCTCGTGTGGCTAGCAACCTCCTATGTGAACCTCCTATGGGTTCACATGTTTGCTGTTTTGTGCAAAGGGCTACGCTGATAAAAATAAAATCCAAAAAATAAAGGGCAGGGCGACCGCGTGGCGCACTCAGTTAAGCGTCCGACTCTTGCTTTCAGCTCAGGTCATGATCTCACAGTTGTGAATGAGCCCTGAGATGGGCTCTGCACTGGGGGGGGGGGGGGGTGTGGAGCCTGCTTAGGATTCTCTCTCTCCTTCTCCTTCTGCCCCTCCCCAACTCGTGCTCTCGCTCCCTCTAAATAAATAAATAAGTAAATAAGTAAATAAACACAATGTTCATACCACCCAAGTTGTATCATCTTCAGTGAATTCAATTTCATAAATAAAGCATTTTGCCGGAATGGGCCCTTGAGGCATGCTCCATTTCAGGTTCACTTCCTCTGAGTTCTTCACAGTAAGACTAAGGTAGTCTGGTGGCAACGGTTTAACTGAAAAGCAAAAGGAAACCGTTTCAACACGGAGGTTACTAAGTTGAGCGGTCGCTCTTATCAAAAGCTAGGGACACCTAGTGACGGAAGCCTCTAAGATAAATCAAGTGGCTCAAGACTAATCTCTATAATGTGAATTCATATCAAACCTGCTTGCCAACCAAGACCAATTTATTGAGAAACGTGGCTATTTTGGAAACTAATTTTTTGATAAGTCGCATATTGCCAAATATTAAAGCCCAAGAGAAAAGTTAGACGATCCAAAGCATCACAGTCATTTTTTCCATTTGGTAGCATTAGAAACAACGACCGCAACCATTACTGCTACCGTTTTCATTAATTGCTAGCTCTTATTTAGAGCGTATGATGTGTCAGGCACCGAACCAGGGGTAAACTCACTCATGTCTCACAATAAACCTATGAAGTGTCCTCTATTATCCTCATTTTACTGATAAGGAGATTGAAACAGATGCTAAAAGTAACTTGCCCAAAGTCATACAGCTAGAAAGTGGTAAATCCAAGATTCATAGCCAGGCATGACTAACTCTAGAACCTGTCATTCTCGTAACTGTCAGAACTAGGAATTCAGACTCAGAATATACAACTATCCGCCTACTGACGTGTGAAATCCTCCATCATTAACACTAGACAAAAATACTGTACAGGAGACCGACTTTTGGAAGCCGGGGAATACACTAAATTTGAAATAAAAATTCTAAAAAAAATTATTCTTCATTCAATTCCTTATCCCTGTACTTCTGTGTTTCATAAGAGGTTCTTCATAGGCTCGATTGGCCCTCCTTTTTCTGGCTTTGCATTTCCTTAAGTTTCTCTATATCTCTGTCTCCATCTTTTCTCTGCCATGTGGTTGTAAATGGACCAAGCTAGAAACATTTTAAAGTTGTTTAGCTCACCTATATTTTGAAGCTGAAAAATAAAATAGCTGGGTCTGATAGAATGAGAGTCTGATGATCCATTAACACAGATGTAGAAATCTTTATAGTCTGATGCCTCCAAATGGGGAAACCTGCATCCAATATTTTGTCCATCAACCTTGATGTAATCAGGACACTGTGTGGCATGGTCCAAGCCGTCATACCTGTAAAAGAAGTATTGCTGAGAACTGTGTTTTCCAGTATCTTGCAGTATTGTGGTATTCAATTTTCAATTATCTTAAGATACCAAGCGAATAAAAAAGTCATGTAATGACATGCCTATTGATCGAGCACCAACTCTATGACAAATCCTATGTCATATGCTAGGGATGCAATAGTAAGGAAAGCAGGCATAGTCCATAATTTCGCAGAGATTACAATCTGGTGGGGGTTTGAACAAAATCTCAAAGATAAGGCAAGGATTCTGACTCATGCACTTAGGTTATGTTGACTTGCCCATGGGATTTGTGAATCAAAGAGTAAGATTTCTATTTTAAAAACCTGGAGTTTACATACATAATCCTGGACGATACTGCCTTTTTTATATTGTACCGGAGAACTTATATTAGAAGAAAGCAGATTTAAAAGCAGACTTACAAAATACTGTTATATTTAATAAAATGAATGAAATTCCTTTGAGGAGACAATGCACATCAAGAGATAAACCTCAGAAAAGTCAACAGAGGGGTCAAAATGAAAAAGAAGAGGGGCGCCTGGGTGGCTCAGTCGGTTAAGCATCCGACTTCAGTTCAGGTCATGATCTCATGGTTCGTGAGTTTGAGCCCCGCGTCAGGCTCTGCCCCTCCTCTACTTAAGCCTTCTCTCAAAAATAAATAAATAAATATGTTTACAAATGTTTTTAATCACAAAAAGAGAAAGAAGAGCTGTCTGGCAAGTAAATATCTAATTTCCCATCCTCTCAGCCAAGAAATGTTGCCGTATCATTGAAAGTTAACCTCTTTCCAGTAATAAGGCTAACAGGAATTAGGGAGGATTTCCCTACTGATTTTCAAAGCAACAAATGCCTGGTTTATTTTCCTAAAGAACAGCTTGCAATGCAAAATGTGACATCTGTAAAAGCAGTCAAAATCCCTTTTGAAATTAAGTCAATCTAGCAGTTGATAAGGTGCTGATTTCAAATATCCAGACTCTACTGAATTCACTTTATGCCAAGTATTTAGTATGTTGCTATTGTTTGTTTGTTACCCCAAGTTGTTACTTATTTTCGTGGTGGGGGAGAACGTTTTATGATAGTGAAAATATACTTTATTTTTTAATACAATAGCTGATAGCGATATACTGGCTGTAGAGAAAGAAAAGAAAATACGAGCATTCTATAATAAGCTTAAACTTGCCTTTTCAAGTAGCCAAGTATTTACTTTGCACAGAACTAACTACTTGATTAGTTCACCTGATTAGAGTTTGGGAGACTTGAGTTCTATGCTTGACTTGACCCAGATTTATGTTGTGCCAGTGGGAAGCCTGCTGGTACCCTTATTTTCCAGTTTCTAAGATGTCAGTATTTCTCCCTCACTAGTAAAATGAGGATAATGTGGAAGAGGGTAGGGACTTTGCTTATTCACACTTTCAGCCTTTTTATCTAGAACAATGCGGGCATTTAATAACTTCTTTATATTTGTGAATTAATGAAAAAATAAATTAGAACATAGAAATTGACCCCTCTGATTCCAGATGAAAAAACTGAGACCCCCAAAAAAGGAAGACTGCTTGCCCAAGACCACTAAGTTAAATGATGCCAGAGCAGGGATTAGAACCCAGTTCTCAGGATGCTTAATAGCTTCTACCTATCACTTATATATTATCATTTTTCTAAAGAAAAAAACCAATATAACTTGGGCCTGAAACTCACAAAGAGTTACACTTTGTCTTCTCTTGCTTTTTACTGTTATTTAATAAATGCATAAATTCCAATACATACTTATCAGTGTACGAATACTCTCATCATTTGTTTCATTCATTTAATGAATATTTTGTGATAATCTACTATGGGCCATAGCACAGCTGAGACAGTTAAGAGAAATGTAAGAAACAGTTCCTGCCCACCAATCTCTTAAAAATTTAAGGGAGCAGGGGCGCCTGGATGGCTCTGTCGGTAAAGCACCTGACTTCAGCTCAGGTCATGGTCTCATGGTTTGTGAGATCAAGCCCTGCATCAGGCTCTGTGCTGACAACTCAGAGCCTGGAGCCTGCTTCCAATTCTGTGTCCCTCTCTCACTCACCCCTCCCCTGCTCGTGCTCTCTCTCTCTCTCTCAAACATAAATAAAACATTAAAAAAGTATTTTTTCATTTAAGGGAGGAGACAAAGCGCACAATATGTGACAAAAATTTAAATGCCATCCAGACAAGTAATTGAGAGCTATAATATGTAATAGTTCAGAGAAAAACTGAACAGAAGTTGATATGATCAATAAAGGGTTAATGAAATTGAATACCAGATGGGCTTTGAAAGACAGATGAGAGTTGGTGAGAAAGCCAGAGGGCATTCCAGATAGCAATGCACACAGAGGCATAAAAGATCATAACACGGGTGAGAAAAAAAAATGTAGAGATGAGTCTAAATGGGGTGGACCATTCACACTGGTGACAGGAAAAGGTCATGTTGGAAAAGCAGTGATACAGAGAGGCAGAAATTTGAACGCCACCTTAGATTTTTATCCGGGAGGTAATGAGTAGCCACTCGAAGTTTTGGAGCAAAAGAGTGGCATATGAAAATAGGAAGATAGGAAGATAAATCTGGCTACAGCGTGCAGAACGAATAGGACAGGAAGAGATGTGCGACCTTAAAAAGGAGTGTCAGAACGCAGGGTTCAATGTTACCGTGAAACAATGAAGCAATGGTGGAGATGGGAGATTCAAGATGGCTGTAAGTTTCCAAGCCTCAGTGGTCATTAAAAAAGAGAAGTCAGAAAAAGGATCCAGTTGTAACAGGTGCCTGCTTTTTAAAAGGCGCGAGTATAGAATATGACGAAAGTTTTGAGGCTATAATCGTATGTATCTGAAGAACACAAAATTTAATCCGGCACGGGAACAACGCTGGAATCTTTCTATCACCCAGAGAGTGCCTTTCCAGTAGCTACAGCCTAAACCTACTTCTTCCCGTCGAAAACTCCAAATAGTTGTAAACAACCTTCATCGTAAATGCAACTCTGAAGAATACTGTATTTCATTTAGTGAAAATACTACTCATACAGCAGATTCGTTTTTATAGATATTTTCTTAATATGGGATTCTTATTATAAAAATACTTACCAGTAAAACAATTGATAACTGATATGAAAATGGACACCCATACCAGGTTTCCAGGAGCAGAGTAAATATTGCCAGTTGTAATACACACAATCCATTTCCTGAATCTTGGTTTCCTGACTTCCTAAGGAATGAATGAACTGTCAATGCTTGAAAGGCACCGTGATGACTCATTTGGGAAGTCACTATGCAATTTTAATTCATTTCTTTTGACCCCTCCTTTTCATTTAGCAGTCAACATAATCAGAACTATACCAAAAGGAAGTTGTTAGAAATCACTTCATTGTAAGTGGGGCATGCAAAATCAAAACCCTTTGAGGGCTCATTTATTGATACTAGCGTAAGCATATGCAAAAGCACTAAATGAATATTTCTATGATGCTCTGAGCAGTTGAGTAAACACTCACATGCATATTTACTAATATGACTCCCAAACGGGGAACTATATTAACCTAACAAGATGGGTTTGCTGATTTAAAGGATTCAAAAAGGCCAGTCACCCACTCCTAAAAAGAATTCTATTTGTTGCCACACATTCACTTCTACATAGAGTCTGATATATAAGAGTTAAGGGGCCCTAGTTCCCATATGGATTGTTCTGGCAGTATTCAATATGAAAGGAGAGCTTTGTTTTAACCTTGTGGTGATTTCCAGTAAGTAGCTTCTGACCATAAACTTTGAACTTCTGATCCATTTGTGCAGTGCGGGGGCAGAAGCGTGTGTATCTTTGCTTCAACGCCTTTGTTAAGATCAAACCCGTCGTTGTAATGTAGATTCTTGGTAATGATGGTCTGTTTGATAAGAAGATGAGACAAAGTCAAGCTTATAAGCAGAGACAGCATCGTGAGCCCCATTATTACAGCTAAGAAGTCACGGGGGGGGGGGTGGGTTCTGAGTGTCTAAGAAATTCCTCATGATTATCTGATACAAAGCCCTAGATACAATCCTGGCAGAGCTCATTTGTGCATATTATATCATGCGGTGAGATCATTTGAATCTTAATATATTATTCAAAATAACCCCCAAAAATTCTGAAAAAGAGACTCTATGGCAGGAACCTGACCTGTGATGAAGTTGAAATCAAGAGAATTTTCAGATACCATAAGCATATTACATGACAGATGACTTATCACATTTCAAATATCACATGAACACTTCAGGAATCATATACAGTGAAACCTGGGAGGCAACTGGACTACAATCATGTCATTTATCCTTGTGTTCCCGATACGTAGCCAAGTGCGTGGTACAAAAGGATCCTCCATAAATGTTTGATTTGAATGGTCTCTTGAAACTGCCTAGCTGAATTAGGAAGGTAACAGTATGCTTCGCAAAACAAAACTCTTTGAGCATGCTTGACTATGTAGTTAATAAGTCAATAAATGTTCACTGAACACTTACTATAATATATGCAAAGGACTGTGCTGTGTTCTATGGGGCCAGTACAAAGATAAATGAGGCTTAATTTTTACAAAGAGAAAGCTCACAGTCCAGTAGCATACATAAGACCCGTATAGAAGCATATAAGTAACTGGAAAATACAATAAAATGTGTATTATTCAAGTCCATATTCCATGGGTGGGACCACGTATTTTGTTTCCCCCGGACTTCTAATGGTAGTCTTAATACTGGGGAGGATGCAAATAGATGTGGCAGGACTCAGGAGATAGCAGCGGGCACGGCACCTTCTTATTTCCTAATAATAGCTACGGAGAGACAGGAATTAGAATGGACAGGGACATTAAAAATCACAAGAAAGCTCCTAATAATCGCACTGCTATTGCAAGATATCGCAAGCGTGTGCTTTACTTACCTTCCAGTCTTCACTATCGATGTTTCGGTATTTTAATTCATATTCTATTGTGCATTCCTCAAACTTATCCAGAAACAGTGGAGGTTGCCATTGCAAACAGAGATAACCTAAGTATCCTGGGTCTACTATCTCAAAATCCTGAGGAGGATTAACTGAAAGAAAATCCATAAAACATTTTTACTTTTTTGTCCTGTCTCTTACGACAACAATTGCTAAGTCTAGATTACTTCCTTATGTCCATCAGCTGGTGAATGGAGAACTAAACTGTAGTACATCGATACAATGGAATATCATCAGCCGTAAGGAAGAGTGAGGTAGTGATACAAGCTACAGCATGCAAGAACCTCAAAAACATTAAGCTAAATGAAAGATGCCAGTCACAAAAGATCACATGAGACCAATTTACATGAAATACCCAGAATAGGCAAATCCATTGAGACAAAAGTCAATTCGTGGTTGCCAGGGGCTGGAGGAAGGGAAGAATAACAGATGACTGCTGATTAAAGATTCGATTTTTTTTTTTTGGAGAAATAGAAATATTCTGGAACTGAGGAGTTGGGGCTGTTACACAACTCTGTGGATATGCTACAGACCGCTGAACGGTACACTTTAAAATTTTTTTTTAATGTTTATCTTTATTTTTGAGACAGAGAGAGACAGAGCATGAGCGGGAGAGAGACAGAGAGAGAGGGAGACACAGAATCAGAAGCAGGCTCCAGGCTCTGAGCTGTCAGTGCAGAGCCCGACGCGGGGCTCGAACTCATGAAGCAGCGAGTTCACGACCCGAGCGGAAGTCGGATGCTCAACCGACTGAGCCACCCAGGCGCCCCTGAACAGTACTCTTTAAAAGGCTGGGTTTTATGTTATGTAAATCATATCGATAAAGCTGTTAAAAAGTCTAGATTACTGCTATATGCAAACATGACTTTGCCTAGCGCGGTACTAAGTTTTCATAGATACAAGAAATTCCACATGGAGTTATCTCTGTGGTTATGTAGACCAGAATTTGCCCTAGGATGGGAGCACTTGATTATGTAAACCTAATAGCAAGAGCCAATCAGTATTAATTCAGTGTTTATTATATACATATAACATCCTGGCAAAAGGGATAGAAAATGTAAAATATGACTACTATGGCTAAATGCCTGAAGAATTATTAACAAGCAGATCTTGTTGTTCAATTCTGGTTAACTGAACCCTCTCGCTAACTAAAGTTCAGAGCTATTCCTAGAGTATGGCCAACCAGGGCCATTCTCTGGACGGACTTAAGAAAAACTGTCAGGCAGCTGAGCAGAGTGGCATTAGGAAAAAGCCCGTTTTATTTGGGGGTGAGGGAGGTAAGGAACAGTGCAAGGCAATAGCTCCTCCATCTAGTGATTTAAAAAAAAAAAAGCTTTTTAGTGTTTATGCATTTTTGAGAGACAGAGACAGAGCGCCGGTGGGGAAGGGGCAGAGAGAGAGGGAGACAGAATCCGAAGCAGGCTCCAGGTTCCAAGTTCCAAGCTGTCAGCACAGAGCCAGACACGGGGCTCAAACTCACGAACCGTCAGATCATGACCTGAGGTGAAGTCTGACGCTTAACTGACTGAGCCACCCAGGCCATCTGGTGACTTAAAAAGCAAACAAACAGAGGCGCCTGGATTCTGCGTTTCCCTCTCTCTGTCGCCCCCTCCCCCGCTCATGCTCTCTCTCTCTCTCTCTCTCTCAAAAATAAATAAACATTAAAAAAAATTTTAAGGGGCTCCTGGGTGGCTCAGTCCGTTCGGCTCAGGTCACGATCTCACGGTCAGTGAGTTCAGGTCCCACATCGGGCTCTGTGCTGACATCTCGGAGCCCGGAGACTTTTTCGGATTCGGTGTCTCCCTCTCTCTCTGCTCCTCCCCCACTCACGCTCTGTCTCTCTCTGTCTCTCAAAGATGAATAAATGTAAAAAAAAATTTTTTTTAATTTAAAAGATAAAAAGCAAACAAACAATAGTACCACCCTCATGTTGCCTTTCTGCTAATAAATTCATTTCGGCCCATTTATTTTAATGCTGGATTTCTTAATACTTATTGAGGTGAAGAACCCACAAAAAAAAAAACTGTGGCACAAATTATACTTTGATATTGGGACGCCCGTGTACCAATAAAGAAGGTCTTCTACTGAGGTTGAAATGACAACCCCACTGCTTCAACTCTTACGGGTAGAAATCTTTGTGAAATACATTGTTCTGATTACCTTCTGCAATAAGAAAAATTCAGTAGACATGATTTAGCAATTCTGTGGTCATTTTTAACTCTTACTTGAATCTCTGTATATTTTTTGTATGTATCTAATTGCCTTAAAAGTTAAGGATAGCAAAGAAAGTTTTCCAGTTAGCTGAGTAACAGGCAATGAGGCGTCACATAAGCAACTTATTTCTTAGAAGACTATACAAAAAGGTATGGAAAGTGTGTTTTAGCTTGGCTTTCACTCTGCAAAGTGTTCCTTATCATTAGTTACCTCATATGTGAGGCTGGCTAGCGGGTACATCTTTTGTGTATGGACTTCCTGAAATATTTCCAGTAACAATCCATCTACTTATTACGCATTTTAACAGGGTAGGTTGAAAAGACGGTTAAGGGGCGCCTGGGTGGCTCAGTCGGTTAAGCGTTCGACTTCAGCTCAGGTCACGATCTCGCGGTCCGTGAGTTCGAGCCCCGCGTCGGGCTCTGGGCTGACAGCTGAGCCTGGAGCCTGCCTCTGATTCTGTGTCTCCCTCTCTCTCTGCCCCTCCCCCGTTCGTACTCTGTCTCTCTGTGTCTCAAAAATAAATAAACATTAAAAAAAATTTTTTTTTAAAAAAAGAAAAGACAGTTAATACCCCAAATTTTAAAACTACTCCGTTGTTGCTTTACCTTTTATCTCAGCATTTGAAGACACAGAACTAAATGCTGTGCAAATGAGTAGGCTATAGAAGCATAGGACATCCAAGTGAACGAAAGCCATTTCTCCAAGATTCAATACCTTGAAATAGCCAGTCTGAGAAGGAAAAATACAACATTTTAACTTTGTCTTACTTCAAACAACCAAATGACTCAATGTAACTAAAAATGTATTCGGAAACTCCTGTGCGCTTTCTTCCAGGATTTGGAAAAACTGCCCCTTTGAACGTGGAAACCAAAAAAAAAATCAACTTTGGAACCGAAAAACTGGAAAGGGAGGATTCCAGTCTCGTTTTTCTACAAGAGCATGAAAAAGGCGAAACAAATGTACCCCAAACCCCCCATATCCCTTCATACCCACCCCACCTAAGGAGACCTTCCCGTACATGGCATGCTAGAGCCAGGATAAGATGACTTCAAACAGCCTTCAGCCTGAAGACTGACTGAGCCAGACCCACCAGAGTGTCACTGGCTCACAGTGGGAATTATGAGATCATCGATCTCCATAGCAATCCTCTCTCCTAGCAACAAAGAAAATACACTGATACATGTACTCTTTTTTGAGATTTAAAAAGTATTTGAAAGTTATCTGACAGCTAAGAAAGCATAGAGACTACACCAAAGCCTCGGATACCTCTTTGCTCCATTTCTTCATAAATATTAAATCACTGTCCTCTACTCTTTCCTGGAAACATCTTCACAGTTGCCCCGACCAGAAACCTGGGCATTTTTCTCAACTCCTCCCTCTCACATATAGCCTCTCCATTATCACTGCCCCTTCCATGATGAGGATCTTATCGTCAGGATCTCATCATCCAGTCTTTCCTGCCTCCAAACCATTCTCCATACCACGCACAGCAAGAATGACCTCTCTAAAAGGCAAATCTCACTTTTCACCCCTTTCTTAAAACAACACTTCACTGTCATAGAATACAACCTAACAATCTTTACTTTCTTGAAGGATATTGATTGATCAGAATTTAAAGGATTCGTGTCTCCACGTACCTACTTGATCAAAAACCACTCTCCTTTCAAAGAAAAATCGCTACTCCCAGCTCTGTACCTGTCCTTGCGTCTATATTCCTGGAACCAACAATTTCACAGGAAGTTAAGGAGTAAAGATCACTATTCCAACATTCCGGGATTACCTTTTTTTTCTCTGGTATAAATTCACCAAGTAGGAGAGACCCTCTCTCCTGTACCACCCTCTTCAACCTACCTGGCCGATCTGCAATGTTCTAATGTTGGTAAGTTTCCATTATTACATCATAGAATCTTGGGACCAAACTATTAAAGCCAGCATGTATATTGGAGACATTAGCCCAGTCACGTTTACATATTGGGAAGTAAAACTCAGACTTGCTCAAGATTACAGAGCAAGTTAGTAGCAGGGCTGAAGTAGGACAGAACTATGATTCCTAATCCAGTGTATTTCCACCCCTCTTATGCTGGATCCCACAAGTTTGACGATCATGAACGCTTTTCCTCTGGGACTCCAGTATTTAAGTCTTCCTTCAATTAGCTAGCGGGGCTGAACCACAATACCATGCTATTTTTTCTAGGTCTCATAAAAGCATAACAGAACAGCATTTCTCTTCCTGGGGTCCAATAAACTTCTCTCTTCAACTCCTCCTTCCCCACGTGCAAACCCTCTGCTGTCCTCTGAAGCACCTGTACGTAGTAGGTAGGTCTGGTCAACAGACCTTCCCCAGAGCTGCTCTCATGGATCAAGGTGAACACACTGGTTACTTTTGCATCCAAGGCAGCAATCGGTCTGACGAAGGGAAATCCTTTCATATTACCAATAAGGACTACGACGATCAGACCCCCCCTTAAACTGCTCCCAGAGACGTCTTAAAGTTCTCTCCCCCGAATCAGTCTGTCCTTACGTATTTCATAGCCCCGTGTCATGTGAAGTACAAACGGCAAGAGTTAAAAATCCCTCGTTTGGGGGAGCCTGGGTGGCTCAGTCAGTTAAGTGTACGACTCTTGATTTGGGCTCACGATCTCATGGTTCGTGAGTTCAAGCCTCGCATCCGGCTCTCTGCTGTCAGTGCAGAGCTGGCTTCAGATCCTCTGTCCCTTCTCTCTTTGCCCCTCCCCCCCCCGTAAATAAATAAATAAATACATACATACATACATAAATAAATAAACGTTTTTTTAAAAAAATCCCTTGCTTCTACCCTTTTTATAGGCTGCCGAAATTTGACTCGGGCTATTAAATAGCACTTCCTAGATCAGCCCAATGCATTTACAGTTACGGTCCCACTCAGACTTTCTCACACAAATGAACATGAAGACAACTCTTTGCTTGGCTTCTGGGTTACAAGATGGCCGCTTGTGTAGTGAGGTACTTTATATACTATGTGGTTACCAGGAAAGACAGAATTTTTCACAAGCGAGGAAGGGACCTGAAGACAAAGGGAAGATGGGGGATGAAAATGCAGACACACAAAGTTTAAAAATCGTTTCTGAGGGGCGCCTGGGTGGCTCAGTCGGTTGAGCATCCGACTTCAGCTCAGGTCACGATCTCACGGTCTGTGAGTTCGAGCCCCGCGTCGGGCTCTGGGCTGATGGCTCAGAGCCTGGAGCCTGCTTCCGATTCTGTGTCTCCCTCTCTCTCTGCCCCTCCCCCATTCATGCTCTGTCTCTCTCTGTCTCAAAAATAAATAAACGTTAAAAAAAAAAATTAAAAAAAAAAATCGTTTCTGATATACTCTCCACTCCCAGCCCACAGTTAGCAACCAAGCATCTCGTCTCAACTCGTTGGTTTTTAAAAAGGAGGAAATACCACGGGAGAAAGGTGAATTGTCCAAACTCACACACCTTATTGGTGGCAGAGCTAGGACTGAAAACCAGCTCTCATGAGCCCTTCTCACTGACTCGAAAATAAATTTTCTTTTTATAAGGAGGCTGTCCTACACCTACCCATCTTACCGGAAGCCTCCCCTGAACCTTGGTCAATGTACTCTCACCACCCAAACCATCAACCCACCACACAGTTTTACCATTACACCATTTTGGGCAGAGTAATAATCCAACAAGCTTTCACTGAGCACCTTTGTTCTGCCACATACTATTCCAGGTAAACCTTGTCGAAGATACAAGGCGCAAGTGACATGTCGCAGTATCTAGGAGAGCAACAATCCTGCTACGACTTATTCAGCATTCAGAGCATCCCGGGCACCGCCTTGTGCTAAGCATTCTACATACATTATATCATAAAATACTCATAGTCAGCATTGGATGGATGTACTCTTTTCTTTCCCATTTTAAAGACTAGACGCTGAGACACAGAGAAATTAAACAATTCCCTGCAAGTCACAGAGACCGTACATGGTGAAGCTTGGATCTGAATCCAGTCTAGTACCAAAAGCCCTTGATGATAACCAGTATGCTAGGCATTTTCCGTTCCTAAGATCAGTGTGGATGGCAGCTTCCTGTTTCTACCCACTCAGTTTCACACATTACTGCCTAAACTATTTCCCACTGAGAATCTCCTTTGGAATGGCACGCCTAAACGATTTCCTGTTTTCAGCCTCACTTCCCATCTCTTCAAAGCCGTGCTTCATACTCCCCTTGTTCTAGGAGCCGGCTGGGATAATCCTGGCATAACTGGAGAAACTCCAGGTACTTACCAATTATCTGGTTTCTCAAGAAATGAGTTATCAGAGGCAATTATCACAGGTCTTCTTTTTTTTCTCTTCTCCACTTTGGAGACATTAATTAGAATCTCTAATACTTCCCTTCCTGTCTTATAATCAAGCACACTGGAAAAAAAAAAAAAAAAATAGATAGGTGCTCCTGAAATAGCCAGCAGGCCAGAACACAGATTCTACAAGTCACAAGATGGGGGAGGTTATGGGCGGGGCAAAAAGCAACTAAAGCAAATTCAGAATCACAGCATTGTATGTAAAAGCTGGCAGGACTAATCGATCTTTGGATAAACAAATAGATACATAGCTGAGGAACTCGTTATATTAAAAGGCACAATGGTGTATCAAACTGGGTTTCAGCCCTGCCTCGACCACTGATGTTCTTGGAGGGAAATTATAATTCAGTTTCCATCTATAAAGTGGAGGTGAGGATGCCAGCCTGGAAGACTTGGGCTGAAGATTAAATGAGACAATGTATGTGACGGTATGCTCTGAGCATGCTCTGTATGCTTCTGAGCACCTGGCTACTAGTCAAAAATTTGAAAATAACTTGTTGCAACCCTACACATTTGCCCCTACTAATTCAGCAAAATTGACCCGTCCACCGTTGGTAAGTAGACACTTATTATTAACCTCCAACTTCCCCCACCCTTGTTCATACATCAGTTGCGTTTACCGATATGTGTCTTCATAATAATTAATTTCAGGCATTCGCCTCTCTTTTTACAGCTTACAAAGAATGTACTGAATTATTTCAACACCCCTGCAGGTGTATAAGGTTGGTATTAAATATTTACAATCAGTAAAACTGGGGCTTAGAGAAGCGATGTGACGGGCACAAGGTCTCACCGGCTGGTACGGGTCTGTGTTGAAAGGCAAGGGAAAAGAAGTAAGGGACAGAAAAATGTGGCAAGGCTGAGAAGGTAGTCACTCGCATAATATGGCTTTGTAGAAAAGTTCCTTTCCTACCTTGGCAAAGAAATACAGAAAGACTATTCCAAAGCATATGAAATGACCGCAGGTCGTCGTTTTGTTTGTCAAGGCAGCAACCACGTTACAGAGACAAATACCTATTGATTAGAAAATAATGAATGGAGTTTGACAATGTCCCTAAGATGACTTCTTAAAAAAAAAAAAACACGTACAAAAAAGTATGGCCGTGTTATTTATGTTGCCGTCAGACTGAAAAAAATCAGCGTTATAAAACTTGAAACCTTCCATTCACATTATTTAAAGTGTCTAGAGAAACAGCCAGGGCAGTAAGAATAGGGCTGGGAGAAAAAAGAAAATGGCAACATCTCTAGAGAAGTAGAGCTTGAGGAGAGAAAAATGGAAACGTGGAGGGACCAATTTCCTCTCATATCAGTTAATCCGCTGTGTATCCATCCATGGTTTCAGGATGTGACTCAAAAGCACTAGCTTCCTGAATAACGAATCTTGTGTCAGGGAGACTATCCAACATGTACAAAGGTCTATTCATAGCTTCTGGCATATGGCCATGACTCAGCATCATAATCAGCACCTCTGGAACCCACCAGACCCCGAGGCCTGACAACACGCTGAGATCAATACAAATACACGGCTCGGTAACAGTACAGTCACATAGGAACGAGTGGTGAGTCAAATCTGATTTAGATAATAACTAGCAAATAATCTGTTCTTCAGACAGATTCATCGTGCTTGCCACTCGTCAAGTGTGATTCATTTCCCACAGAAACACACAGAAACGTTAGACACATGCTGAATGACAACAATCACTGTAGACCAAGGAAGGAGAGGTAGGATCTCTCTTCAACAAATATCACTTTAACAACTGGTTCTGTATAACATGACATTGCATATTGATATTTATGAAATATGTTCAATGAATCTTGTAAAACATAGGTCAGTCATCTTACTCCCTCATTTTTCTTTTACATTTTTTTCAATGTTTATTTATTTTTGAGAGAGAGAGAGAGAGAGAGAAAGAGACTGAGCGTGAGTTGGGGGAGGGGCAGAGACAGAGGGAGACGCAGAATCGGAAGCAGGCTCCAGGCTGAGCTGTCAGCACAGAGCCCGACGCGGGGCTCGAACCCACGGACCTTGAGATCATGACCCGAGCCAAAGTCAGACACTTAATCAACGGAGCCACCCAGGGATCCCCCCCACCCCGTTCTTTTTTTAGATGGTTTCCTATAAGACGTCCTGAGTTCATCCAGCTAACAAGTTTCCTAAAGCACTCTCAAAACCAGTGAATTCGGTTTTGAGCTACAACGGCAACTGCCAGGTTCACAGTGTTAATTCATGAAGCAGTTTACATATTTCAGAATTAGTCCCTCATCTGAGCTGATCAGAGCTTTATTAGTTCATAATCCCACCCAACAAACCGCCAATAGGCTTTTGCAACCCTTTAAAAAACCCCCCCACTTCATCCACTTTTTAGAACTGGACAAATTGCTATTATGAAATATACCTTACATGCTATTCAAGTGAAGTCACACTGTAGAGCAATGCAGTTATCTTGAAAGGCACCACTTCTCTGGAACTAGGAAAACAATCTCTTTTGTTCAACACCCTTCTCGTTCCCAGATGCTCCCAAATACGTGTCAGCAAGCAAACACTGTGTACTCAAAACACTCACTTCGCGTAACAATTTCAAAAGTAAATAATAGAGGGTGCCCCACCCCCTCGAATTAAGTAAAAACAGAATACAAAATGTACAATTGTACAATCATAGCAGGTTTTATATGACTTCAAGATTATTCTACCAGTATGTTCCTTCATGTTCATGAGGCTTCAATTGTAAATACATGAAAATACGATATTATACGATATTAATTATAGAAAAGAATGTTAACGAAAACATATAAATATTTCTATTGTGTATTCATTATTTACGAATTAGTTTTGGAAGCCTACCACATGCCAGGCAATCTTCCAGGCATGAGGGATACAACAGGGAATAAGACAAAAACACCTGCCCTTTTGGAACTAACTTTCTGGTGTGGGAGACAGACGATAAACAGATCGTTATAATTTCTATCAAGAAAAATAAAGCAGGATAATTTGAAAGAGAGTAATGAGGACTCCTTTTATTTTTTTTAATGTTTATTTATTTTTGAGAGAGAGAGACAGAGTGTGAGCAGGGGAGGGGCAGAGAGAGAGAGGGAGACACAGAATCGGAAGCAGGCTCCAGGCTCCGAGCTGTCAGCGCGGAGCCCGACGCGGGGCTCGAACTCACAGACTGTGAGGTCATGACCTGAGCTGAAGTCGGACGCTTAACTGACTGAGCCACCCAGGCGCCCCAATGAGGACTCCTTTTAAATAGGATGGTCAGGGAATGCCTCTCTGAAAAAGTGGCATGAAGGACTTCCATGAAGTGAGGAAATGAATCAGGTAAAGACACAGGAGAAGAATCTTCCAGGCGGAAGGAATAGCACAATCGAAAGCCCTGAGGTGGGAATCAGCTTCGCAGTTCTAGAAATAGCAAGCCCAGTAGGACAGAAAAGAGAAAAGGTTACATGATCTCATAAAGATAGGCAGACCATGGTCCCGCATTTCCCATTTATTTTAGGAAAGGGGGAGGCAGTTGCACAGTCGTGAGCATGGTGACGTGATGTAACTTACATTTTCACAGGCTGCTCTGTACGGAAGGAAGAGGTAGGAGCAATAATGCAGGTTAGAGCTGACGGTGACATGGATCAAGCTGAAAGCAGTGGGGACCCTGATGGGATCTACCGATGGACTGAGTGTAGAGTATCGGAGGACGATGCCTCTATTTTTGTCATGGGCAACGGGATCATCGTTGATGGGGCCTGGGGATGATGGACAAGAGTTCAGCTTTGGATGGTTCAGTTTAAGCTGCCTAACTCAACACCCAAGGGGAGAAGATGAATAGGCGGTTGGACATTTGACTCTGGAAACTCAGGGAAAGACCAGAGCTACAGATATATATTTGACAGTCACCAGTATATAGATAGTATTAAAGCCACATGAACAATTGAAGTCCTCTAGGGTATACTATAAAGTAGATGAAATAAAGAAAAGAGAACCAAGGCCTGAGATCTGGGACACTCTAATCCACAGAGGTCAAACAATGAGGATATACCAACAAGGGAGACTAAGGCGAGGCCAGGGAGGCAAGAGGAAAACCTCTAGAGTTTTTGGTGCCCCAGAAACCATGTAAAGAAAAGGGTTCAAGGAGAGAGTGATAGACAATGTCAAAAGCTGCTGACAGGACAAATAAGATGAGGCCTGAGAATGGTCTAATCGATTGGGAAAATGGGAAATAACTGGGGACCCGGATAAAGGAAAAATTGGAGTATCTGGAGCAAATCTCAGATTAAAGTGGGTTCACAAAAGGATAGATGGGCAAATGGAAACCATGAGTATAGATAACTCTGCTGAGGAGTTGGCTATAAAGGGACACAGGTGCTCCATTTTTTTTCCCCAAATTTTTACTTAAATTCAAGGTAGCTAACATATAATGTAATATTGGGTTTCAGGAGACTGTAGTGATTCATCACTTACCTAGGACACCCAGTGCTCATCCCAACAAGTACCCTCCTTAATGCCCATCCCCCATCTAGCCCATCCCCCCACCCACCTCCCCTCCATCAACCCTCAGTTTGTTCTCTATAGTTAAGAGTCTCTTATGGTTTGCCTCCCTCTCTGTTTTTTTCTTCTTTTATTTTTCCTGCCTTTCATTTTTAAAACGCCGGAACATTCTCTCTTCTTAATACACTTTCATTAGCTCTTCAGCTTCAGAATAATACTTCCCCTGGTCACTTGAAGATTAAACCAGTTTTGGAACCTTGTAAGCTTACTTTTTAAAAGTGCTTATGACAGGGGCAACTGGGTGGCTCAGTTGGTTAAGCTTCAGACTGTGGCTCAGGTCATGATCTCTTGGTCTGTGAGTTTGAGCCCCGGGTCAGACTCTGTGCTGACAGCTCAGAGCCTCGAGCCTGCTTCAGATTCTGTTTTTCCCTCTCTCTCTGCCCCTCTCCCACTCATGCTCCATGTCTCCCTCTCTCTCTCTCTCTCTCTCTCTCTCTCTCAAAAATGAAAAAACGTTAAAAAATTTTTTTAACTGCATATGTGACAAAAAGAGTTATTTTTGTACTTGTATGCAGGCAGAGATTGTTTTCCAGTGGAGTTATTGCCCTTCCTAAAAATGAATTTCCTATTTTAAGACAACTGGTTCTTTATAATCATCTGCTTAAAAGCTCTAACTAAATCCACTTCATAATCCTAAGTGATAGATCTACCTACCTACCCACTTTCTCACTGTTTTTTTGTTTTGTTTTGCTTTGCTCTTCATTTTGAGACAGAGAGAGCGTGAGTGGAGGAGGGGCAGAGAGAGAGAATCTCAAGCAGGCTCCACGCTGTCAGTGCCGAGCCGGACACGGGGCTCAAACTCACAAACCATGAGATCATGACTTGAGCCGAAATCAAGAGTCAGACGCTTACCTGACGGACCCACTCAGGCGCCCCTCTCACTGTTTTCGATAGCTGCTTTTGAACCTGGGTTAGACCATGTTTCCTAAGTGACTTTAGAGTCTTCTCATCAAAATGGAATCTCCGAGTCTCTATTTTTCTAATCTGTCTGATGGCTGTATGGATGCTGACACGGTCATAGGCATCCATCCAGATCTTCATTTCCCAGACATTTCCTGAGCATCCATTTTGCACTCAAGGCTACAGATACGAAAACAAGCAAAACGCACTGTTCCCTACACTCGAGCCTACTCAAGGAGCAGTCAGAAACACAGTTACTCACTACACACCGAGTAGAGTGGCCAAAATCTGGAACTCCACCACCAACAAATGATAAAGGGGATGTGAAGCGACAGGAACGATCATTCATCGCTGGTGGGAATGCGAAAGAGTACAGCCACTTTGGAAGACAGTGTGGTGAATTCTTCAAAGCTAAATATATTCTTACTATACCACCTAGCAATGGTGCTTGTTGGTATTTACCCAAAGAAGTCAAAAGCTACGTCTACACAAAAATCCGAGCGTGGATGTGTTTAGCAGTTTCATTCATGATTGCCAACACTTGGAAGCAACCCAAGATGTCTTTCAGGAGGTGAATAGATACATAAATTATAGTACATCCAGACAGACAATGGAATATTATTCAGTGCTAAAAAGAAATGAGTTATCAAGCCATGAAAAGACATGGAGGGGGGGCTCTTGGGTGGCTCAGTTGGTTAAGTATCTGACTCTTGAGTTCAGTTCGGGTCATGATCTCGTGGTTCGTGGGTTCGAGTCCCGCATCGTGCTCTGTGCTGACAGCTAGGAACCTGGAGCCTACCTCCTCTTTCTGCCCCTCCCCCACTAACACTCTGTCTCTCTCTCTCTCTCTCTCTCAAAAATGAATAAACATTAAAAAAATTTTTTTTAAAAAGACATGGAGGAGCTTTAAACACCTATTACCTAGTGAAAGAAGCCAATCTGAAAAGGCTACATACTATATGCTTCCAGCTATATGACATTCTGGAAAAGACAAAAGCATGAAGATAATAAAATGACCAAAGGTTGCCAGGGGTTGGAGTGAGGGAGAGGGATAAACAGGCAGAGCACAGAGAATTTTTAACGCAGTTTGTGTCTACACAAAACGAAGACCAACATTCCTGAACATCTTTTCAGCTACATGACATGTGCTTAAGTTCTGACCCAAAAGATATAAACGGAAGTGTTATCTCCAATCTCTGGGTCATGCCTTTAGAAAGGATGGTCCTTGGAGCGCCTGGGTGGTTCAGTCTGCTAAGTGTCTGACTCTTGATTTTGGTTTAGGTCAGGATCTGAGGTCATAGTTAGGAGATCAAGCCCTGTGTCGGGCTCTGTGTGGAGTGTGGAGCCTGCTTAAGGTTCTCTCTCTCTCTCTCTCTCTCTCTCTCTCTCTCTCTCTCGTTCTCTGTCTCAAACAAACAAATAAATAGCAAACAAATAAAATAAAAAAATAAAATAAAAAGAATGGACCTTTTCATTACATTTTTTTTAACGTTTATTCATTTTTTGAGAGACAGAGAGTGAGTGGGGGAGGGACAGAGAGAGGGAGACACAGAATCCGAAGCAGGCTCCAGGCTCTGAGCTGACAGCACAGAGTCCCATACGGGGCTCGAACTCACAGTGAGATCATGACCCGAGCCGAAGTCGGATGCTCAACCGACTGAGCCACCCCGGCGCCCCCC